>NC_139043.1:83034256-83221756 GCF_965140915.1 Aythya marila
ACCTTATAAGAGTTGCAAATATCAGGGTTAAGAATATTTTAAATAAACAGAATTCTGTCAGTTGCTAAGACCTGTAATAATTTCAAAAATTACTGAAAAATATCCTGCTCAGAACCGATACCTCTGATTCTTAAAGAATAAGGCTATTCTATCTCTTTTATTCCCACCTGAAAAAAAAAAAAAAAGCCTTGTTTGCTTCATTTTAGGACTAGAAATGCATCTTTAGCCTTGATATTTGTTCTTCTCTTCAAAGATAAACAGCTAATTTTCTGTTTCCTGTTTTCTTCTTGGTATTGCTAGGTACTGCTCAAAAACTCTTCCAAGGTAAACAGTTTGTGCACAATGAATTGCCTTATATTAGTTTTGATCACTTTACCCTGATGTAAAATCCCACTGAATTTAAAGAAACAGTATGAAAGCAATTGTGTAAGTAGGACTGGCAGGAAGAAGTAATGAATCTTATCCAAACTGTACCCATTCGGGTAAGAATTTTATCTTTTCAAGTAACTTTCAGGGAGAAGGAAGGCAAGTTCAAACCTTATGAAGTAGTATGTGTTAATCTTCTCCAGTTAAAAACCATTATGTTTTGATTGGCACATACCGTGGTGCTTACAACTTTTTATTTTTTTTTTATTATTTTTTTTTTTTTAAAACCAATTAACTTTCAGTATAATCAGGTATTTAACTTATCAGTTATGCAGTGAAAAATGTTGGGGGTGATAGCAATGACAAACAGGCTTACCAACTAATCAACTGTCTAATTAATTTGAAAGTCTTTCATGTTTAATAAAAATCATGCATAATATCAACTATTTAGGGCCTGGTGGTAAATATACCTGTGGAAAAGCCTTTGAGAAGGTTTAGCTTGAAATATGTTCAGAAGGCAGCTGAAAGATACAAGGATGCTATGATACAAAATATTCTGGCCCCCTGCTTCTTATTTAACCTTCTTCAGAGGTTAATAGAAAAATCTAGGAAGAAAAAATGATTTAATTTAGAGTTCATTAATAAAAAACCTTTTCAATGATGTCAGAAAAACTGGCATTCCAGAAGAGACCTGCACCTGTAACTGGGGAATATTTAATTTCCTGGTAATTCCAGAGTAGATCAATACTTGTCCATATTTATTTAAAAACATGATAGTCTTTTACCTGTTGCTTCCTAGGCAGCCAACTTTTGGGCATAACTGGCTAAGTAGCAGGAGGTGCAGGGTGTCTTCTATGGGAAAAGGTCAAGAACTAATAGTCACAGCCAGGTCCAGATGAGTTGGAAACAGACAGAAACAGCCAACTGCAGACCAAAACTTCAACCAGTCTAAGGACCATGTGGCACCACTTCGCAGACATCAGTGAGAAAGGTCAGTAGCTGCAGGATGTAGGAACCTTCACAGGAAATATGCAAGGAGATGTTAAAAGTTTTGTTTGTTTGTTTGTTTGTTTTTTCCTCAGAAACAAAAGGAGGAAGTGCAGGAGACACATGGAAGGAGACATTGCTGGGAATAGAGCTGAAGATGTGCTCTTGGAAGATGTAGTACTGGCAGACTAAGGCAGAGCTGACTGCTGAAAACTGTGGGAATGGAGACTTTCTAGGGGAAAGAAAGGTATTGAACTGAAGTTGAGGCTGTAGAGGGGAGAGGAAAACTGTTATCTTAGGTGACTGTAAGTTGTATGTCTATTTTTCCTCAGTACCCAATTCAGTAGTTAAAAGATTATGTTAACTGGCAATAAATCAAATAAAGTGAAATTCCCCAAGTCAAGGATGTTTTGTCCAGGACAGTAATGGAAATGGAAATGTAACCTATATATATTAAGTTCACTATCTTCTTTTGCATGTTGACTAAGCCATATTAAATTTGCAAAACGTCTTTAGATATATTTCTTCATTGTGGTATTCTCTAAACTGTTTGGACTGATGATGGTTTCTGGAAGTACTTTTTCTTTTTTCCTCTGGTTCGTAAAATGACCATGTAAGAATTTATAGAAGATATATGTATACAAATAGGTATGGTTAGTGGAACATTTGAACATGCTTTGCTGAACTTGAGTGTCTTTCACAGTCTAAAGACCAGAACTATAGCCTGTGTGCCTTGACTGCCTAAGTTCACTGGGAGCACAATGCTTGGACAGGCAAATGCAAGTCAGGGAACTGAAGCAGAAAACATTATCTTGAGCTGTCAATCCAGCCTGTCTTTAGGTTTCCTCTTTCAGAGGCTGAATGGATAGCTAACCTCTGTTAGCTGCTTCAAATTTCCCTTTAGAGTCCTGGTTATTAAAAGAAACTGTAGAGGATTTTTAGATTACCTTAGCAGAGACAGGGAGTAGTGACAATTAAGCTAGATGATAAATTTACCAGCCAGAAGGTGGCTGGTAAACCAGTGACATGTGGCTAACCAATTGCTGCTGAAAAACAACAGGTTCATGGGGAAAGAAAGGTAATTTAGAGATTAGCTGAGAGTAGTAGATGCTTTTCTTGTTACTTAAGCTAACTTGTGAGTTATTCTTCATTTCAGAAAAGGATCTTAAACAAACACTAGAGTACAGAGAAAGGTGCCTACAGCTAGCCACTGGGAAATGTAATTATGGCTTACTGAAAATTTTCCATCTGTTTTAGTTATAAAGAATGGTTTCAGATATCTGCTCTCCCAAAAAGTGCATCTGTCAAACTACTGAGAGAAATTAAATGATAGAGGTATCTATGCTTTGAAGCATTTTAAAGTATAGCTTATATCTCTTTCAAGGGGCTGTTGCTCAATCCATAATTTATAAAACATTTAAAGCTCACTGATGAGGACTGGAGCATGACTTTGTTAGGATACTCACATGAGAGAGAGGTCTTGACTTTGTTTTCTATTTCTAGGAATTTTTACACATCTCTCTGATTTTAAAGTACATAGAAGATAGCCAGAACAGAGAGCAGATCATAAAACTGTCTTAACTGAAGGTACCGGAACCATTTGATTTCCTTAGCTTATAAAGTATTTCAACCACTGAATTGTTACAGTCTTGATGGTATAAACGCTAGATACTGTGATTAGCAGGGAACTTAATGCTTTGATAGGCAGTTGCATTGGGTTTTGGTTGTTGTTGTGGGACCTCAACAGAAAATCCTGTATTAGTCTTAGACATGTCTGTGTACATACTTTGCACAGGCTTTGAATACAGTAGACATTAAAGAGTACCAATAAAATAAAATAAAAATGAAATAATAAATAAAAGAGTAAGAACAGTATAGCTTCTTCATCATAAACAATGACAAAAATATGTATTCACTCATTTTACTGCTCAGTCCAAGTTGCCACATGGCCTCAGAAGACCTGACAATAGCCTCTGAAGTACTCTCAAGGTTACTGCAAAGAACAATTTCATATGTATTGAAAGAACAAGCTAGAGAGATGAGGGAGCCCCTTTTTCACTGTTTGGAAAATACAAAGTCTGGGCACAGATTTAACATTTCGTAACATATAACTTTTAATTCTAAATCTACCAATAAATAAACAAATAAAATAATAATGCAAGGATTGCTTATAGCGTAGCTACAACTATCCTCTTAATTATGATAGGTCAAGGTGTGTTTAGGTTTCATGTCTAAACACATCCAATACACACACATACATTACCTCTTCCATGGACAGTTTTTTCCTGTTTCTCTCCCAATACTGCTGTCATTTCTTGATTACTCATGGTTACTCACAGGGATGTGTCTGTATGGCCCTGGAGAGGTTTGGTAGAAGCCGTGCAGCCCTGACACTCCCAGTGTTGCTTCTCATCCTCATCAGGGTCCTCTCTGTAACATTTTTGTTATTCCAAATACAAATAGGAACAATTTGTTTTATAGGCATGTTTCTAGGCAGAAACTTAGGTACTTCTACAATTTTTTTCTCTGTTTCTTGGTGATGTCTTCCCATTTTACACAGGCAACTCTATCATTGCTGTGTTGAGCAAGCTACTATTCTATGCAAAAGAACAGGAACTTCTCCATATCCATCCTCAGGAATCTTCCATCTTTGCTTTTGCACCAATCTGAGCATCACAGCTCAGAGGAACTATACTCTAATGTGCAAGTGTCCAAGTGTTTCTAGGTTTAGACAGCACTTAGGGTTTTTTTAGAAAGGAGCTTTGAAATTGAGGACCTTAGTTAATCCTAAATCTTACATTAGCTATCTATCTGTAGATTATCTAGCTCTTAGTCTTTTTTTATGATCCTAATGACTAAGAAATTATTGGTATTCTTCATTTTCTGTAGCTTACAGATACATTGTAAAATAGCCCAGAATAATTTAGTCAGAATCAGCACGACAGATGGAATGTACCTTACTTACTAGAAACTTCTGATGAATTGCTGCAGGTATAGACAACATCGTGTCTACTCCTATGTACTCCTAGTGTACTCCTATGCTGCTGGATGAAGCCAATTCTGTATATTTCCATGAATGTGAAGATGCATATTTTAAATTTATTCTAATATTCATAGTAGTATACTAAACATTCATTTCATTGAGTATAAATAGCTAACAAAAATGTGACACAAACTTTTTTTTGAAATAAGTAATGAGTCTATTTGTATGGATTTAGAGAACAAATTTTCATACTTGAGATTGACTTGAAGTGCTTCTGATTTGACAGAAGTCAGAATGTCACTTGGCTGAGCACTGTAAAACTAGCATGTCTAGAAAAGGCATAAGAATAACAGGCAGCTTCCTGGTTTTGTTCTGGGGAAGCCCTGGTATATATGTAGGAATGAATTGCATACGATTTCTGGCAGAACTTACATACAAGTTATATAAGGATTTTTTTGTAAGCTTCAGGAAAAGGTGCCCAAGAAACACAGAATTATTTGCTCTTGTTTAAAGGGAATTTAATTTAATATGAGAAACATATAAGAACATCTGAATACTTCTCAAACTGATTATATGTTCTAGGTCATGTGTTACACCCAAAATATTTCCAAGTCTGGCAATGCAAAGTTTAACTAACAAATTTCTCTTTTGCTGTCAATAATTTTGAAATGCCTCAGGCAAATATTTGATAATAATTAACTTAAATACTTAAAGACGTTCCCATTAACAATATAATCTCTATTTTTTATTCAAGAGAAAGGAAATCATTTGGCATTTTTTAATCATAACAGGAACAAATTCAGCAGAGTATAATTTCCCTTTCCTACCACTAACATTTATCCTTAGTACTATATTAGGGAGAAGAATTTAAATCCATTTTCAATAAAGTTTCCAGATGTACTTCTTTCCTTTACTTTTTTTTTCTTTAGCCTTTTTGTCACCAAAAAAAAAAAAAAAAAAAAGGTTTTGTTAAGTAGATTTCTCTTATTGATATATTGAACTGGCCTGAATCCTTCAGCTGTGCCTAAAAAGCACTGTTTTTCCACTTGGCTCCCCAGATTGTTTCCTTTCCTTGAGAAGTTCCTTTGAATCCACCAGGCCTTCGGTATGCAGATCAAAAATTCTCTTATACAGCTAATAAGCTAATACAGTGTTGGGGATGTGGTGGTGTTATGGACATTACTTGCTTCATTTTGGCATTATTTTTTTTTTTCTTGATAGGCTACATAAGGAATACAGATGGTTATTTTTATAAGGTACAGTGACATACAAGTTAGTATATAACATTCAGGTACTCAATTACTCAAGTACTGCAATTGTAGAAATTTAACTTACATTAGTCTTAGAGAATTAGATATACTGTCAGAATTAGTCATTACATCTGACACTCATTTTTTCACAGAATCACAGAATAGCTTGGGTGGTAAGGGAGTTCTGGAGACCATCTAGTCCAATCCCCTCAACTCAGAGCTGAGTCAACTAGAGCAGAACTGCTCAGGAAATATTTGGACATTAAATTTCAGGTTTGAGTTGTGTATGTCTTTCCCTAGCTTGTCCAGACATATTTTAATTTTGTTTAAAAAAAATATGTTTTTGCTTAAGGAAGACTGCCCTGACAATCTGGGCATTTCTGCACAATAACTATGCTTCAGAATTATTCACTGTGCATATAGCTCTGTAGTACAGAGTATTGGTAACTCAGTATGATTAAATTTAAACAGTTTCATATTTGAGTACTCAATTTCTAATACGTCAAGAGAACATTTAATAGCAAAAGAACTGAAGTTGTTACTGCAGATTAAAATTATTTTAATTTTAAAGAGAACTGCATTACAACTTGCTGGAGTAGGGAAATACTGAAACTGGAAAAAATGTGTCATGTCAAGCATTTTTTACACTTAATTCTACTATAATGAAATTAACACTTAAATTTCTGTCATTAGTTTGTACATAATAGTGCTGAGATTAGGTCATGCTTCAACTACTGTTATTAATGTTGAATTGAAAAAGAAACATCTTGAATTTTTAGGCAAAGAGTGTACAATTGGTCTGCTTGGTCTTCCTTCACCATATTCAATAAAACTTCTGACTTTCAGCTTTATGCTCAGACCAATTATTGTTTCCCAGATCTTTGGTTTGGACAGGTGTCAGCAGAGAGATGGAAGAACAATAACTGTAATCAATGTAATATAATGACTTGCCTTCCTACAGGTTCTTGAGCACAATCCACATATTTTGAACCTCAATGAATGAAAAACAAACTACATTTCTTCACAAATTGGGTGCTCTGAAAGAAAAGGGTTACTCAGGTCCAGAGACTTAATGGTAGTATTATCATTGCAGTTGGGATGAAGTAGTGAAATAATGTCAGAAGATGATACTTTCTCACTTAATATGCTTAGTCTGTGCTTTTCTGAAGCATTATGGAGAGCTCTGCATTTATTTGTGGTATAAGTTTTACAAAAAATTGTACTGAATAATTCTATGCTATAGAAGCAGAACGTGATTTATTTCCTAAGATGCTAGTAGGAAATATACAGCAAAAACAAATGTTACCCAATGTGAATGTTTTCAAAATACCTGCCACCACTAATTGACAATTCCACTGCTTGCTCAGGGAAAATTGTATGAACATCTCAACCTGTTGATTAAAAAATCTGGAGGTCTCAGAAAAGCATCATGTGACTTAGATAGGAAGAAAAATTGACACAAAAGGAGATGGGAATAAATGGTCTGCCACACAGACTGACAAATTAAACTTAGTTCTCATTATCATCAAGAATAATGCATGTATGGTATCTAATACTTATTTGGCATACACACTGTTATTTAGTTATTGATCTTAGTGCTCAGTATCTGTTTGAATTACTCAGTATCAGACTTTAGAAAATAATCCTAAAGTCACCACTAAAAAGAAAAAAATCAAAGACACAAAAACAAATAAACAAAGCCCACCACCCTGCAAAATCTAATATATGCAACCTAATTTCGTTGATCAGAACAGGTTTAAAAGGTGTTCCGCCTGGTGTTCCTGAAAATGAAATATTTGGTTAAATCTGGTAGGCTCATTGTCATAGTTTTTTTCTGTTATTCATGTCTTCAGATTCTATAGAAAAAGACAGGATGAATATAAAGAATATATAAATGAATATAATGAATATTTCTGTCACTGCTGTGTGACAGAAATAGGTATTTATATACCATAATATCTTTAAGCAGTACATGTGAAAAAAAGTGTTGGAATTGTTCATTTTAAAACAATGCCTTCTTGACAGTTTTACATAAGCTATATTTCTCCTATTAAGTGGTGATTGCACTTGCCCTGCCTTTGGCAAGTGAACAGGAACTGGGCAGAAGCAATTGCAGGCTTTGTGCACTTGGGCTGCTAGAGAATTCATTTATCTGAAAGGTGGCAAGTACTCAGATCAACAGTGACACTTGCTTCAAAGGCTATCACTTGTCAGCTACAGGAAGGATCCAGAGAGGGTGAGGGAAAAAAAAAAAAAAAAAAAAAAAAAAAAGAAAGAAACACTAAGGAACACAAGGAGCTGAACTGTATTGTTTTATCCTTTCAGGCTCTGGTAGTTCTAGGCTACCTCCTTTTCAAAGCTAACTGAAAGATATAGTTCAATTTATTATGAAGACTGAACCAAAATAAAATATAAATTCATGTCAATGTGTGTCTTATGTATATGCGTACGCAAACCAAAGAGTTCCCTGTAACAAAGTATAAGTTTTGTTCTGGGAGACTTAGCTGCAGCCTGAAGAAAATCAAACATTGGACTAAATTCAGGTATTGTAGGATGTAAGGGAAAGCAATGAAGGAAACAAAGTGAAAACCATAAAATCACAAAATCATAAAATCACAAGTTGGAAGGTAAATTACTGAAGGTAATTTTGTCCTGCACTACTGCTCAAATAGAGTCACCCAGAGCAGGTTGCTTAGGTCTGTGTCCAGCTGGGTTTTGAGTATCTCAGGGGATGGAGACTATACTGCTTCTCTAGGTTGGATATTAGGAAGAACTTTGCTGAAAGAAGCTGAAAGGCATTGGAATGGGCTGCCCAGGAAAGTCTTCATGGCTCTTCTTTGGACTCTTTCCACCTCCATGTTCCTCTTGTTCTAGGGAAACCAGAACTGGACACACTAGTCCAGCCCTTCTTCATATAACAGATTTTTCAATCTCTTAACAATCTTTGTAGATAACAGCTCATAGCTGTCTGGATGAAAGTTCTGGAATTTGTGATGCTGTAGACTAAAAATGCCAATATGTCTTACCTGATTATATGAAAACAATTTCAAGGATTTAATCCAAATTTAACATAGAATTTGTAGATACTTGTAAAGGTACTAATTTCAAGGTCCCAACTTTTCTTTTGTTCTGACAAGTAAGAAAAGTGGAAGGGAAATTGACTAATATTGTGGAGTTGTTTGACATACTTGTTGTTGATTTCAAGAGCTTTTGGAAGCTGTATAATCCCTGTAGGCTTTTTCATGAAAAAGATAAGGACTGATATATTTTTCTCCTCAACAGGTAAGTTCAGAAAGAAAATTATATACAGCCTTAAAACACCTGTATATACCATCACCAAAGACTGGGATAAAAACTGGAAAGTGAGAAAGTACTGTAAAATAATTTAGATAGCTGTACTGCGTGCTTCAGAAAAGCTGTTTGGTTTTGGAGCAGTGACTTTAAGAAGTAGTGAGATGTTGAAGAGGGAATTTTATTATTATTATTGTTTACTTATTTATTTATTTATTTATTAAGGACACGAGAATTCTCTATTTATACCACCTATATAACATTCTTTAGACTGTGTTGTTTAATAATCACACCTCACTCATGATATCTAGTTACTCATGATGTCTTCCTAGAAGGACTTAAATCTCAATTTAATATTCCAATGCAGTAGGAGATCAAATGTTGGAATCCTTTACTGATTAATTTCTTAATGATAACCAATATGGTTTCTATGATTAATAAATTAATAAATAATTGGTGATGTGATTGTACTAAACTTTCAGAATAATTTCCACATGAAAAGAAACTAAGAACAACAACAACAACAAAAAAAGCCCTACCAAAAACAAAACAACAACAACAAAATCAAAAATATTTTCATTTCTGAGTTATCTTTTCAAATATTCATATATTAGAAATTAAGACTTAAGATTTGTGGTGAAAAGTCCTTTATATCTCTACTCTGTCTGGCTAGAATGGAGTTAATTTTCATCATTGGAGACTGTATGATACTGTGTTTTGAATCTGTGACTAAAACAATGCTGATAATACAACAATATTTTCAGTATTGCTTACAGAAACAAGTTGTAGAAGAAACAAATAGTTGGTCACAGAGTAAGAATGGTTAAAGGATTATGATCCATAGGAACAATATCATAGAATGATGAAACATTGATTTTGGACAGCAACAAAAATAAAATCAAAATAGAGTAATAGTTCATTATAAAGGAGATGAAAACTTTGTATTTGGGAAATCACCCCTAGCTTCCACACCCCATCAAAGGAAATTGAGGTGATATTGTTGCAGACAAGAACGAAGGGTTGGGAGGAGAAAATTAATCTAGTTCAGCAGATATTCAAGAGACCTGGATAGGGGTCAGAGTGATCCTGCCAGAACTCAAAAGCTAAACATCTCTTCTCAAATTCTCAAATCCATACTGTGAAAAGGTTATGAAATTTTGATTCAGTCCTTCCAAAAAGAAAGTACACCATTCTTAATGTCTGTCTATTGTTTTAATGAGTTAAAACTTTTATTTACTTGCTACCAATTTCATCATATGTTCGCACGTTGTTTCATGTACATGTTACTGATATGGGTATACATACTTCTGAGGAATCAGAACCAGACATTTCCTTTTCATTGCTCATAGAGCTTCTCATGCCACATTAATGTGTAGAACATCTCAAGCAGGATGTGTGCAGGACCTTGTAATTTTTCTCAGCTATCCAGTTGAGCTTACATACATCGTTGAAAACATTCTGCTGTTACTGCATCTCTGTTTCAGCAGTTGTATACTGAAGTGACCTTTCATAATATGTAACATGAACATCTGAATTCCATTTTAGGCACCTGCATGCAAGAAGACTTTACTGCCTTGGAGGAATTTTTCTGATAGTTTTTCATCTACTGTTTTGTGGTTTAGCTGTTGTTATCTAACCTAGACTAGGAAGCTTAAAAGCTGCTTGAAAGGACAATGGAAACAACAAAAGCTTCAGGAGCCTGTGACAAGAGTTACAGAATTTAAGTTTGTAA
Organism: Aythya marila; assembly: GCF_965140915.1. Classification (NCBI taxonomy): domain Eukaryota; kingdom Metazoa; phylum Chordata; class Aves; order Anseriformes; family Anatidae; genus Aythya; species Aythya marila. Next base: position 83,044,866 of record NC_139043.1, read on the forward strand.
GTGTGATAGAAAGATAAAAATTAATTTCTCGTATAGTTATAATTGTTGTGTTGCACCCAGAACACGTAGTCTTCAGTCCCCTGTATTGTGTGTAATTCAGCTATTCTTCAGAAAGATGAAACAATGGACTGTCTTCGAGCAAGGGGACTGACCGAAATTCTAACTGGTTTCATAGAAAAGCATTTGCTAACAGTTGCAGGAGTTATACAGGTTGAAATTTCAAACAACCGCAGAGGTTACCTCAGGCATCTCCTGCTATGCCCCAGTTTTGTTTGCTTCAATCTGTTGATCAACATCCAAGATTGACAATCTGACCATCCCTGGAGACACCTGCAGGAGAATTGACCAAGTAGTGTATAGGGAAGACATCTATAAGTATCTAGCAGAGATTTTTCCTGCAGATGCAGGAAGATGCATCTTTTGCACAAGTTAAGACATATTTTATACACAATTTAAGATGAGTGAATCTAATAGTGATAGATGGTGCATGTGCTGGCATGGTCCCAAAGGACCATGGGACAGTTGGTTATTAAAATTCAGAAGAATGGCTGTTTGGGGGAACTTATTCACCTGAAAATGCTGTTGCCAGGACACTTGCAAAGGAGATTTCATTTATTCATTTGCCATCTGGATAGTAACTAATCTTATTAGAGAGATTTTATAACCTGTCTTGGTTTCATCAGGGATGGAGTTAATTTTCCTCCTAGTAGCTGGTATGGTGCTGTGTTTTGGATTTAGAGTGAGAATAATACTGATAAAACACCAGTGTTTTAGTCAAGGACTTTTCAGCTTCTAAAACAGCCCTATGAGTGAGGAAGCTGTGGATGCACAAGAAGCTGGGAAGGGACAGAAACAGGACAGGTTCCCAGACTGGCCAAAGGGATGTCCTATAATGTATGGTGTCATGCTGAACAATAAAGCTGGGAGGGCTGGTTGGGGACAGGGTGCCACTGCTTGGGGTCCAGATGGGCATCAATCAGTGGGTGGCGATCAATTAATTGCATTGTGCATCGCTTGTTTTGTCAATTGTTATTGTCACAGTTATTTAGTATTTTATGGCACTTGATTTTATTCCTAAACATATCTCCACCAGATTATTATTGAATCCTTTTGTAACTGTTATCCTACTCATGTCTGTAACTTTATAATCCCATCTGGTAGAGAAATAAGATAGAGAAATATCCTCTCTAGACAATTCTATATCTTGAGGATCTTGCCATGAAGTCAAAACAATGATGTAATCTTTATGATAGTGACAGTCACCTTCCTCATTTCATGACTACTAAATTCTTCATCTGTCTCTTTCAGTATAGTCTCCTTCCATCCAACTAATTTTCCTGAACTGCAGGTGAATTAACAGTTTGCTATGTTTTTTCTGTGAAGGGACATAAGGCAGCTGTATTTATGCCACCCTCTGGAGATGCTTTCAAGATTTTTTTCTGGTTGTCTTTTCTTTCTTTTAGGCAAGATTTTCATATCTTCATTAAAACTTGTGTTTCCTTGCAATGACAATCTTACAAAGTATTTTTGACAAGATGAGGAAAAACTTAACATAATGAGAGATGGAAACAATGTTGTTATGGTAAATGTATAATTAATCTTTAATTATTCCTTTATAACAAAATTGTTCTATCTACCCTCTCTGGAAACATTTTCATGTTAATGCATTAAAAAATATAATAATAATAGTTCTCTGTTAACTTGCTTCTTCAGTTCTCCCATATGTCACCAAAACAGAGCACTGTTACTAAACCATAACTATGGGGTCAGCATTGTCTTGATAGGGTGTTTCAGAAATGCACTTAACTCTCTATAGGCTCACTTTGATTAGAAGTTAATAAAAAATGTGGATACTTTTTGCTCTGTAGTATTTCAGTGTTTCATTTGATGGAATAGACACTTCTGAAGTAGCCCTACCAAACAATATAAAAGAGGTTGGTAAGTCTATTTACTTGCATGAGTCAAGTTTGTCTAAATGCCTTGCATTGTACTACCTGATTCTATAATTCTATATCTTTATATCCTGCAGTGGGTTATCTGCCCAAACTCAAAATATTCAGATTCTCTGCTTAGCATTAGACCTGTTTTCAGCCCTGTCATCACACTACAGATCTGTGGGAGCTGCAGGGGTGAAATGGGCATCAACTTTAGTATTTCTGGAGGTCTGTTGTCCTCTCAGATCTAGAGCTTCAGTGGAAACTGTTCTGTTTTTTTCTGTAACTCCTTCATCCAGAAAAATGAAGATGTGTTAATTTCTTTCAGTCTCACAGAAAACCTCAAGCTGTTAAGGTCATATATGCATTCACATATACACACACAAGCATGCACACATACATATGCATGCATATACAATAACTGAGTATATAATAGATACATATATACATATAGATAGTAATAGATACATTACTATACAGTAGTATACAGTATTACAATAGATACAACTAGAAATATGTCTATAAGAAAGTATAAAGAATATAACAAATTTAACTATAACTTTATGTTTATATTTATAATTAGATTAATATATTTCTATTTGCTTAGACATAAAAAAGTTTATACATGCATTTTTATATATAAAAATGAGTGTCCTCATGCATTTTGACTACTGATATAAACTATCTTTCTTTTCCTGCTTAACAGAGTTGATGAAAAGAAGTTACATTCTTGCCCAGTAACATTTTATAATGTTGGGAAAAGGTGTTTCTCAAAATAACCTTTTTAAATAGACTTTTTCCCCCCTCTTTGAGTAAACTTTTAAATTAAAAAAAAAAAAAAAAATATATATATATATATATAAATTTAATTTTGCATCTTTGTCTTGTTATTTTTTCCTGAGCAGGGAATAATGTGATATTTCAAAATTTGCACCACATTCTCCCATTCCACTTCCTTTATTTTTCTTTATTTTTCCTTTATCCACTGCATAATTTAACAAAATCTTTTCAGTATGTGAAAAGTTGTGAAAGGTAATATTTTGGATATGAAAAATACAGGGAAAAAAAGCTGAAAAGTTTAGTTCTATCATAGATGTCAGCAACTGTGGACATCTATACAACATCACCTAGAAACTGAAAATGTGAAGTTATCTTAAAATTAAAAATAAAACTTAAGAATAGACTTCAGTATCTTACATCCTGAACCTGGAAATAGTTCTGCTTTCTAGCTCTAGTTTTAGCCCTTGTGTTTTGATCAATCAACTTTGGACACTTTTTTGCCTCCAGACATTTTCTGTGCCATTAGAATTAATAAATAAATAAATAAATAAATAAATAAATAAATAAATAAATAAACAAACAAAAATCCCCACTTTCACTAAAATTGCTGAATAAGCAGCTGCTTCAGTGATACTAAATAAAGATCAGTACAGCCAGATAGCTTATAGACAGCCTTAAATTTTTAATAGTAGAATCTCTCTTTCTCTCTTTCATTTGATTTATTTTTTTAGTTTGAAAGCTAAAACTGCATCCAGAATATTCCAATATGCAAGAAGTCTATTAGGAAATGCCAAATAATAATTGGTTTCAGTATTTCTCAGCTTTAAGGTTCAAAAAAATCTTGTTTTTGTCCAATATGTAGGAATAGGGAAATCTAACATCACATAAAAATAAATATACTTTTAATAAAATTATAAACATGGCTATATATATGTACATATTATATGGATTATAATTAAATATTATATTGATTCAATTTTAACTGAAATTGGAAATTAATTAATTAATTTTCTTTTCCTCTCTGTATAATAAAATATTATTTCTCCCTTTTTGCAGTTCTAACTTTTTGGCTAACTTGAAAAGAATCATAAAAAAGAACCTCAAGATAGGTTGGTTTTAATTTGATTTTAAATTTGCTATATTCATGTTAGAATTTTCTATTTGAAAATATTTATTATGACTCAAGATAACTGCTAGTATTTTTTTTCTAGATATGACCCTATTAGGCTTTATCTAAAAATGTTTGTGGCCAGTACAAACAGATAACTAAGTGTTAAGATTACTGGCACATGAAGACATAGGCACAAAAATATTGGATAGGAATTTCATTAGAGATGCAGTCCTGTTGAATTTGGTTTATATTATCCATCAAGTCTACCAGCGTTACCATAATAGGATGACAAATAAGAGCATGCTTTGTTTTTAGATGGCTTAACAAATAGCTTACTACTACTGGAAATCTTGTTGCTCAGTGCTCTATTATTATTATTATTATTATTATTATCATTATCATTAGCATTATCATTATCACTATCATTATCATCATTATCATTACCATTATTACTGTAGATGCTGTAATCCATCTTTATTCTAAAACAATTGGAAAAGTAGGGAGAGGTTTTTTCTTCTCTGTCTGAAAATATACCAAACCTGGTATATTTTCTGTTATCATAAAAAGGAGCAGAACTTTATGCAAATTTGATGTAAGGAAGTAATCTCAGCACTTCTGAATTGGAGATGATGTATGGTTTAATTTGTTTGTTTCTTTGTTTAATCAAAAGACTCATGAAAGCCTTTTCATATCCAGGAAGAGTGGGAGTCAACAGAGTGATATGTAACTTCAGTGGTAATGCTAGAGTTAAAGGGTAGGTAGAATCAAATGGTAGTTATGCTATGTCAAAATCACTGTGTATTTAGTCAAAAACCAGGAAAGCACTCTGGTGGCATTGTTGCTTGACAATATAACTATAGAAATACCAGTCTGGAATGTCTTTTTTTGCTGGAAACCCCTTGAAAAAAAAAAAAATAAATAAAATAAATTGATATCTCATAAGACTTAGCATTCATTGAATGTGTTAAAACGCAATTTAAAATCCAAAGTTCCAGATGACCTGTAGTCTCACAGAATCTGTTCTAAATTGACTAAATTATCTTGGGTGGTGGTGGTGTATATTTTGATTTGTTGTCTTCTTTTTTTTTTTTTTTATGTTCCCATGTTAAATTGACTAGCATTACATGTACTATACAACTCTGCTTTATATTAATATGCACTGTATAACACCACACTGTATTTTTTGGGGTAGAGTTAGAAATATTTAATAGGGAAGACATCTCAATGTGATGAACTTCTTTTAAACATCTGTGTATTTAAAGTAGTGAAGACTACTATGACTATGTGAACTTTTACAAATTACACCTCTGACATATAGCTTGTAAATGCATGACTTCACATGCAAACTCCAGTTTAAAAATAGTAATGTTGCAAGCGGTCATTGCTCTATTTCCAGTTCTACTTCCTGAATTAAAAACCCTTCTGATATCATTGAAACTACACAGAATACTTCCCCAAATAAAAAGCTATCTTGTTGTTGTTGGCAGTGGTGGTGGTGGATTTTTTTAACCAAGTTTATTTCCAGGGCCAAGTGAAATAGTAATTTTCCTAGATTGATAGAAATAGACTGTTCTTTTGTGTCATTTAAACCAGACAATGAACTTAAATAATCTTTGAATTTAGCAAAGTAAACAAATCTGAAAAAAAAAAAAAAATCTATTTCTCTAACACTTCTAAACATTGTGCTAAATCATTTATTGCACACCAAGTCAATGCAGATCACAATGAGTTGCACTCTGTAATGAATGGCTTTTCTATTCCTGGCATTTCCTTTATTGAGTGGTTTTGCTCAGGAGGCAAATCCATTACGTACTGAAGTAGAAATGTTTTCTCATGGTACTGTCATGGTGTCTCTATGGAGACAGTCAGCAGCAGCTTTGTCTTCATACATTTTGAAAGGCTGAGGGAGAAAAGAAAATGCTGCAGCTGAGTAAAATAGCCATTAGATGCTACACATAAATAAGACTTTTTATGCCTTCATACCTTATTATAAAACAAAGCAACTAATGCTTTTGAATCAAATACTAGAAAATAGTTTAGCTAATAAACTGAATAGAAAGATTAGATCTGAAAAATGTTTCTGATATGTAGTTTTAGACTTTTATCAAAATATTATAATAGAATGATAATGAAACTTTACTTTAGAAGCATGGGTAAACAACATACCAAGTAGCATGTAGGAAAGGACAGAATTTACCATATCTGGGATCCACTTAGGTGGCCAATCTGACTGTAACTATCTGAATAGTTCAGGTTTTGTTTCCATGCTGTATTAATGCTACTTGGTATGACAGTGACTTTTGTTGATGCAGAGGTTGCAGATATATATGAACTTTATGGAATATAAAAGCAGATATATATGAAATTTATGGAATGCCATCTTTTTTTCTTGGTCCAGAGAAGTTTTCTGTGTGTTTCAAAGTTGTGTGGGTGGGTCAGCCCTGTCATACATCCAGTGAGGTAATGGGCCATTTATAAAACTGATTCAGTATGTTCTATATGAAAACACTATCTTGACACACCCTTGATGAAAAAGAGCATCGGTCTAAGGATACAGTTTGATAAACTACATACACATAATCTCATAGTTCACTGATGCTAAAGAAGCTGTTTCAGATAGTCTTTCCCTATCAATAGCCTATCAATATCAATTCTTGCTATATTCTGTGCCAGCTTCTTCATTTATTAGACAGTTTCATAACTGCTTTAATATATTGTTATATAGGGGGAAAATTAGGACCATTTTCTTTTTAGATGCTATTAAAGAAGCTTACAGAAGGGTCAAATTAGTGCAGAATAAGGTTCAAGGTGAGGGGGAGGAGAAAGAAGTGAGAACAAGACTTATTCATTTTGACATCTATGAGCTATTAGGCTGACTCAACTTCCCATAAAAAATAGGAAAAAAAAAAAGAGAGAGAGAGAAAAGAATGAAAAAAACCACCATGCTGTATTTGCTGTGTGACTTGGGTACAGTGTGGATTTTTTCACTCATTCCAATATAATTCCAGTATGAATGGAAATATAGCTAAATATTTGACTTTGATGTGTAATACTCAAAGGTGTTGCAGAAGAATAGCTTAGTACTTATGAAAAAGATCACAGGTGAAAATGTATAGTCCTTCAATTTTACTGTCAACTTGTGCAGGTAAGAAAGCAAAACAGATTTTAGTGCATTAATACCTGTAAATAAGAAATCATGGTGCTAAGAAGAGAAAGGTGAATCAGTGAAGAGCAAAATATTGTAAGCTTAAAAAGCTAGATATCTCATGGCATGGGCACGGTTATGAATCTGGAAAGAGATGATACTGGACATGAAAAAAAAGCAGAATAACAGTAGAAAGAAAGTAAAACAACATCAAATATAAAATAAAATCCCAGAATACACAGCCTCCAGTCACAGTCCTAGCTACTACAGGAGTTACTCCCTATCGAGAAGAAAGAACTGCATAAATAAAGAGTGAAGCAAAAATGAATAAAACATATAGCAGCCCCATTTTCTCTACTGGTAAAAGGGAAGAGATGGAAAGCAACAGCAAAAATGTTTTGATGCTCACAATGCCTCAGCTGGTGGGAGTTAAATGTATAAAACTATAAAAAGTAGCAGTGGAAGCTACTGTACAAGCAAGGCCAAGATTGCCACTGCCCTTTGCATATGCAGGAAAATCTGATGCTAGTGTAAATTTCTGGGCTGGTATGAATGAGGGAGCTTCACGACACCAAGTTAGGTGCATGTGTTGATCTGCTCGAGGGTAGGAAGGCTCTGCAGGAGGATCTGGATAGGCTGGACTGATGGGCTGAGGCCAACCATATGAAGTTCAACAAGACCCAGTGCCAGGTCCTGCACCTGGGACACAACAACCCCAAGCAGTGCTACAGGCTGGGAGATGAGTCGTTAGAAAGCTGCCTGGCAGAGAAGGACCTGGGAGTATTTGTTGATAGTGGGCTGAATATGAGCCAGCAGTGTGCTCAGGTGGCCAAGAAGGCCAATAGCATCCTGGCTTGTATAAGAAGCAGTGTGGCCAGCAGGGCTAGGGAGGTGATCGTCCCCCTGTACTCGGTTCTGGTGAGGCCGCACCATGAGTACTGTGTTCAGTTTTGGGCCCCTCAATACAAGAAGGACATGGAGGTGCTCGAGCGAGTCCATAGAAGGGTGACGAAGCTGGTGAGGGGTCTGGAGAACAAGTCTTATGAGGAGAGGCTGGGGGAGCTGAGCTTGTTCAGCCTGGAGAAGAGGAGACTCAGGGGCAACCTTATTGCTCTCTACAGGTACCTTAAAGGAGACTGGGGGTTGGTCTATTCTCCCACATGCCTGGTGACAGGATGAGGGGGAATGGGCTGAAGTTGAACCAGGGGTGTTTTAGGCTGAATATTAGGAAGAACTTCTTTACTGAAAGGGTTGTTAGGCATTGGAATAGGCTGCCCAGGGAAGTGGTTGAGTCACCATCCCTGGAGGTCTTAGAAGACATTTAGATTTAGAGCGTAGCAATATGGTTTAGTGGAGGACTTGTTAGTGTTAGGTCAGAGGTTGGACTAGGTGATCTCGGAGGCCTCTTACAACCTAGATGATTCTGTGACTCTATGCACATGGGGACAATAGAAATTATTGCATAAGTCAAAATCTCCATATGTGCATTGAAAACGCTCATTTAAGTTTGGACTAATTAAATGCTATCCAGAATGGATGACTGTTTTGTTAATATTATTCTGAAAGTTTATTTACTGTGGAAATCGCTGTCAGAACAGAAAATTTAGTCTACGTTCCTGTGAGATCTGTACTGTGTTTTCACCCTCATTTTTGTACTTCTTTTTTCAATGTTCATCTATTATATTTGTTTGAGGTCATCTGTTTTAAGAACTTCTTAAAGTGGCTCAAACTTGTTCTATTCACGTGAGTAGAAAGTAGATTGTTATTGAAAGATGCTATGGGGTAAGTAGGGTTGCAATTAGAAGCAGAGCCAAATTTTGAAACACTGTGTTAAATGGTCTCCATGCTTCTTAGAGGTCAAAATCTGCCACATTCACTCATTTTGGTTTTTGCTTGCTTTGTGAATGGTCTCATTAGATTAATATAATCTTCACGCAGAGTAACTCACTAGCTGCTATGAATAAGCATAATGAAATCTACCCCTAGGGAAATGAGTGACATAAACTGGTTCTATCCATAGAATGTTAGCATTTGGGTTAACACACGTAAAAAAAAAAAAAAAAAAAAATCAGTGAAGTATTCACTTAAGAGAAGCATTCATTATTTTAATAAGACAAGAAGACTAATAAAATTGGACTTGCTTTTTAAGTTTACTTGTAAGCATATTCTTATCTCCTTTTTTGTCCCATCTTTTGACTATTTTATTTCCTCTATCCTTTACCCAGATCACTGCTAATCTCCTTTACCCTGATCACTGTTGAATCTCAAATTCTTTTTCCAGTCCAAATGACGTGCATCTAGCACAGGTCAAACCAGGAAACTGGGAATTAATTCTCAAATCATAGAACAGAAGAAAAAGCTGCTGTTAACTACTATGATATCCACAGTGATAGTGAATCCTTCTGTCATAGTTTTTCCTTGTGTTTTAAAATAACAAGTTTGATATTCTAACCTCATGACATGTATAGATATATATACATAGACATATAAAGAGAAGATAGTATCTAGAAAAGCTCTGAATGAAAATATTCTGTTTTCACTTGCCTGAAAAAAATTGTGTAATTTTTTGTGTGTTCTCTTTGAAGCAGTAGTAAAGAGATGCCTGACTTTAAACTAATGTGACTACTCGTCCTTTTAAAAGACAATATCCATCGTGTAGTCTTTTTTATAACTTTCTGGTAGGTACAAGAGAAGTTTTGCCCATGAACAGTTGTCACAGAAAACAAATATCCTGCAACTGCAGCATTGTTTTATTATTTTCTCAGATAAATGTGATACATGATTCATGTATCATGTATCGTTTGTTTTGTTGTATTTTATTTTATTTTATTTTATTTTATTTTATTTTATTTTATTTTATTTTATTTTATTTTATTTTATTTTATTTTATTTTATTATTTTATTTTATTTTATTTTATTTTATTTTATTTTATTTTATTTTATTTTATTTTATTTTATTTTATTTATTTTTTACACCATGGCTCCTGCAAGCTTCAGAATTCAAGTATGCATTCCAGAGCATGTATCAGATTGTGATGGAAATTTATCCTCTTTTGGTGTACTTTCTTCTCCATAATCTCAAAGAAGAGCCACAGTATCTTCCTTTTGAAATAGCAGGCAATACACTACAAATCTAAAATGCACAATAAGATTTTCTAGTTGTTTGACTGGCCATGTCATAGGCTTTGTTGTTACCAGCTAGTGCCCCACTTCTTTTTCAACCAAGATAGAATCGTAAATTCATTAAGTCTGGAAAAGAGCTCTTTTGGCTTCAGCTTGTATGGGCTGCAGTTCTAGGGAGAGAAAATGTGTCCATATTTCACTGTACTTTGTTGCTCTTTTAGTATGCTTGAGCAAGAGTAATTTCCAAAGTTTTGCTGTTGCTGCTCAAGTTATTTCATTTTCTGTGGTGTCTCCCAGTATGTCATCTTACTGTGACTCTGAGAGTTTGGTTCAGAGAAAGAACTAAATGTTTGGCTTCCAGTCCCTGAAGTTATTTTCCTCCCTCTCCCAAACCAGCTGTTCTGTTAGCAGAATTCTCTCTTGGAAGGCAGCTGTCAATGCTATTACTCAAGTGTTTTTTGCCAGTGTGTGCTCTTACTGAAATATTGCCAATAAACTTCATGATACTTCCTGTTTGGATATCTGGGTCCTTTCAATGACACTGCACAGCAAATTGCCTTATGGCAGATTTTTTTTATATATATTTTTTTTTTTTCACAGAGACTGTATGTAGTATTCCAGACACGTAGAATGAATGGCAGAAGCTCTGCATGACTTTCCTGTTGTTCACTCTTTTTTTTTACGGCATAGAGTTTGGAGGGAGTTTCTTGATTCTGGTTTTCATGCATCATTTCTGTCTGCCACATTATCATCAAACATATGGACTTGCATATTTCTCATGTCTCTTTTAAAGAAAGAGCATTTCCTTCTTCTAAACTCTTGAATTCAGAAAATAACATGGAAGCATTAAGAAAGTTTTCAGTAGACAGAAAATGAGAACCAAATGGACAAATTATAAACTGTTGTAGATCTGGGATGATTGAAGTGATGAAGAGCTTTTGAATATGTTCTAGCCTTGTGCTAAGCTTGCCCTTTCTGTGCAGCACAGTGACAAAATATGAAGTAAAATCTCAGTCCTTTGCTCTCCACAACCAGTCTCCACAGGGACTGAGATGTCTTTTCAGTGGGCATTCACCTGACAGAGAAGTGCCAGGGTCAAGATTTCTGATCCCAAGAAGCGTAAGCAATGTGTGTTGCATCCATGTAAAATACCATGTCCCTCTGTTGCTGAGCCTGATTCTTGAGAATGGACTGCATCTGTCTGCTAGAAAGTGAAAATCTTTTTGCCACCTGGTGTCCTCCACAGGCCTTTCTACATTGAGTTTGCCATCACTGGAAACTTCTGAGATTCCCTTCTCTGGAATTTCTGTAACAACAAATTGCAGTAGTCACAGGGACTGGAAGTGCCCCCTGAGAAGCTCTCAATAAGTATGCTTTGCAGTTTAGTAAAATAAAGTATTTCCAGGAAGTTTGCACTTTGTCCTTTTGTCAGAGATGATCTGTAACAGAATAAAACTTCTCAGTATTCTGTTTGAAATAGCCATTGTTGCTCCAAAGACCATCCCTTTATCAGTACCCCTTCTGTTCCCATTCAACCGGTATCTAGAAACTTCATTCCTTACAAAAAGACGTTTGGAGGCTCACTATCTTGCACAGGAGGAGATGAAAGTCTCTGAAGTCTTTATTGATTTAATGTAAGTGAGTCTGCATCTCATCTTAAAATGATTTAAGTAAGCTGTAAGTATCCAAAATAAAGATATAAGACACTGATATTTTCTAAATAAATGTATTTTCACTCTATAGACTGCATTCTTTTTCTAATTCTTGGATGTCAATATAGTAGATATTTCATTATTATAAACTTCTGCATGTGGATACTATAACTAAAATTCAAAAAAAACCCTGCATATACCTGCAATGTGTTCCATTGTTGATGACTGAGTCCAAAACCAACTAGATGTATTGCTTTTTTTTTTTTTTTCTTAGAAAAGATTTGTTTGTTTCTTTTATAACAGAAAGTTATAGGAAGATGAGAATATCGATTCACCAATTCAAGTTTTCCTGTGCAGACTTAAACATGTTTTGTTTACAGCTCCTGCTAGAGTTACTCAAATGTTAATGAAATGCTGGTGAACATGATTCTAAAATATTTTTGACCTGTTGTTATAACCATTTAATAGAGAAAACAAGTATATTAGCAATAGTTAAAGTAATTCCTGGTGCATTTGTCATCTGGATAATTGCTGAATCCTCCCTTTCTCTTAATAATCATGACATTAGATTCAAGGATACTAAGAATACAGATTCTTTCCTTAGACTGAACATCGGGATGTTTAATGTGCTTAGTTTTAGCAAATCAAATTCCTTCTTTTGAGAACATATAATTCTGTAGCAACCTCACAATCATTTTGAAACAGAAGTGTAGAAAATTTAAAAGACCTTCACAGATAAATTTATAATCTCTCATCTAGTTTACTTAAAGCTCACACTCTAATGTTTTCTGCACAAATGCAACTTTTTCAGATAATCGAGAAAAACCTATTTGGCAACTTTCTTATTGAATTCTTATTCTCAAGCATGAACTTCTCCAGAGAAGAGCGTCACCTGTTATCTTCTGAGAGTTACTTTATTCCTGAACATACAGCACAATAAAAATCACTTCTGTCATCCCCAAAGGATGCCAAAGCAGACATTAAGGAGGCAGTGTCAGTGCCATTTCCTCAAGTATTTTCTACCATGTAGCTCATCACAGACCTTTCTTGTTTGTTTGTTTGTTTGTTTTGTTGTTTGTTTTTGTTTTCTGAGTCCTGTTGAACCACATATACATGAGAAAACAGGTTAACAGGAGGGCTCACAAATTACTGTGCAGTATGACATGAAGAGTTTTGTGAGTTTCATGTATTTGTTTAAAGTTTTTTTTTTCTGTCTCTTAAATTTCTCAGGTTTTATAATGTCCAATGTCATACAGTAGACACAGTCTCTGGCAGTAACAATTTTGGGATCTTCAGTGTATAGAGAACTTCAGGCTGAGCATTCCTATATTTGGTGCAAAGAAGGTATATGGACTTGGTAACGTCCTGATTCCAAAATCTATATCAGAAATCTAAATTCTTTCTCTTGGTAGCAGTTGCTTTTAGTCAGAGATTGTTACAGAGGAACAGAAACTTAGGCACTGTTCCAACTATCATTCAGTATCAGGCTGTAGCTTTTTTTTTTTTCCTCTCCTCTGTGCCTCTGTCAAAGGAGTAGAGTAAATCTTTTATGATGGAATAACTGTGACGGGTTGTAACATACGTGTATGATAGATGTTACAGCATGCAAATGTTCATGTTTGCTTTGAAAAAGACACATTTGGGACAAAGGCAGAAGTTTAAACTGTTCATATTACCATTTTAAAAATAAGGCAGTTATTGCAGGTATTTTCTCTACATTGTTTTCTTGTTCTGAAAGAAAAAGTATTGCTTTTGACCAGCAGTAGGGCAGAGCACTATTGTGCTGTCACAAGAAGGGTCAAGAAATTAAAAAACAAACAAACAAGCAAGATTAAAAACACACTTCTAAATGCTGACTAAATAAAGATGTTTTTGAAGGGATGTTTAGATTAAGATCAATATTTAGTCACAAATGTGACCATCAGAAATCTCATCTGGATTGCTTCATCTCATCTGGATTCATGATTTTACAAAGAAATTGTAAAGCTTCTTCACTGAAGAATGTTGGAAAGGTTGGCTTTCTATGAGCTAGGATTGGTCATTAAGTAATATTCTGGCAAGAAGTTGTCATATCAAACCATAATATATGTAAGAAGTGAAGAAGGGACTTAATGGAAATTTAGTAACCAAAGACATCAATTTCTGATGACTTACATTTATTTCCTGTCAGCTCATCTCTCTTGTCATCCTGGATTAACCCCAACAAAGCTGTAACAGTTAAGAAATAAAAACAAATTTGCATAAACTATGTGTCTAGTGAAATATGTAGACTACAGTTCAGTCATGTAATGACGGTTAATGTCTGAAATATGTATTCAGCTGTATAGCTATCTGTTTCTATGCTTTAAGATGGACTAAGTAAATTTATGAAAAAAAGTGTTTTTTTTTTTTTTTTTTTTTTTTTTTTTTCTGGTAGAACCACCTAAGTGTACACAAAGTATTCACAGAAATCAATCAAAGTTTGGGATTAACATTAAAATGCAGGTAACCACAATGATTGTAAGAAGGACTTATATGATTTAATATATGAAATAAATGATTTTCCTTACACTGACATAAACAGTAACCATCTAAAATGGACAAGGCTGTTTGTGTAGATGACTGGGACAACAAAACTGAAGTTATAAATTCAGACAATGAATTTAGTTTGATTCATGATAGTAAGGTTCTTTGTAATTGAGGTCACACAAGTAGAAGTCATTTTTAGAAATTGTGATACACTATGCTGAAGGTCATGGAATTCATTACCATTTCTTTAAGTTACTGTAAAGTAACTGTGTCAGTTACTGTGGTCTTGTTCTGAGGTTGATCAAATATTAAAGCTTATGCTGACATGACATAAATGCAGATTTTTTTTTTTTTTTTTACCATTTATGAAAAATCCATGATAAGAAGTGTAAATTATGAAACACACTGTTTTAAAATTAAATTCAAGCTCTAGTACTGTATATGTTTTGTTTGTTAGTTTTTTTGTTTGTTTGTTTTTTTAAAGTTTAAATTCTGTTTTAAACCCTGAAATTCAATCTGTTTGAAGGTGAAATTAAGAATAACTTGTCTTCAGTCTAACGTCTTCCATAACAGGCATCCTGAAGTTGTGCATTTTTGTTTTGCAGTTGTCCAATATCAAAATGTCCATTCCACGAGCTTATTTTTAATCCTAAGAAATAGTAACATAAATGTAACCTGAATGAAATACTTCAATTTGAAATCAGTTTTGTAAGAGATTGTTCACAGTACATTATCTCAAGGATACATTATTGGCAATTACATGAACGTAATTATATGAGCAACAGCAAAGTCAAAAATATGCTTATTTTTAGAAGAAATTTTATAGCTGTCCTGTAATGTTATGGAACTGACCACAGATCCTGATGTGAAAAATGCAGTCTTATTTTTTCATTGTGATACTCAAGAGAAATATACATATACTATACATGGCAAATTCATGTAAATTTTATTATAACTTGGATAAGTGGAAATAGATATATCAAGTTCTGAAAAATAAATGTCTCCCTCTCTCTTCTAATTAGTTCCTAAATTTTATGTAGATTCAAGAGGTTTTGATTAGTATGTCAAGGCTTCTTGATAATTTTACTATGAGCGCATTGCTCATGGTAGGTTTTTTGTTTGTTCTTTTAAATATTTATAAAAAATAAAATATAATTTAAAAATTGCGTGGCTCCAAACCCTGTGATAATAACATCATTTTAGAACAAATCACATTTTGTCAAGCTCATCTCTGAGACACTTCAACATTACAATTTATTTATTTATTTGTTTGTTTGTTTGTTTTGTATATCAGAAATTTTAGTCATTGTAGTGGTTTTACCCAGCTGGGCAGCTGAACTCCACCACAACCACTCTCTCACTCCCCCTCCTCAAAGGGAAGGGGGAAAAAATATGATTGAAAAGGTTTAAGGGTTGTGATAAGGACAGGGTGATCACTCAACAATTATTGTCTTGGGCAAAACAGACTCAGTATAGGGAGATTCATACAATTTATTAGCTAGTACTAACAAGCTAGAGAAATTAAAAGCAAACTAAAAGCAGAGGGATGAGGAATGGGGATTCTGATCTGTCCATACACTTCATTGTAGCTGCTCCTTCAGGGTTACTCTCTGCCCCTGATCCACATGGGGTCCTTCCCATCCTTCCCGAACTGATCCTGTGTGGACTTCCCACAGGAAGCAACTCTTCAAAAACTGCTCCTACATGGCTCCATACCATGAGGTCCATCCTTGAGGAGCAAACTGCTCCAGCACAGGTCCCACACGGGCTGCAGCTCCCCCCAGGCCCCCTACTCCTGCGTGGCCTCCTCTCCACGGGCTGCATCTCCAGCCTGGGGCCTGCTCCTGTGGGGGCTCTCCATGGACTGCAGCCTCCTCCAGGCCACGTCCACCTGCTCCACCGGGGGCTCCTCCACCCACGGGGGGGCTGCAGCGTGGAGATCTGCTCCATGGGGGACCCATGGGCTGCAGGGGGACAGCCTGCTCCACCAGGGGCCTTTCCACAGGCTGCAGGGGAACTGCTCTGGCACCCACGGCCCTCCTGCACTGACCTTGGGGCTGGCAGGGCTGGTTCTCAATCCTCTCTTCCAGCTACTGTAGCACAGCATTTTTATTTATTTATTTATTTTCCCTTTCTTCAATCTGCTCTCCCAGCAGCCCAACCAGCATCACCCCTTGGCTCAACTGTGGCCAGTAGCAGGTACCTTTTGGAGCTGGCTGAAACTGGCCCTTATCTAACATGGGTCAGCTTATGGACTCTTCTCACAGAGACCACCCCTGCAGCCCCCCAACCCCAAAAACCTTGCCATGTAAACCCAACGCCAACAAACTTTCCATGTAAACCCAAAACCGTCACATAATTTTTCAGCTTAGAGATTCCATTAGCATAAATCAATCATTTCATAGCAAGTATGTTTTTGTTTTTTTTTTTTTTCCCTCTCTATTTAAAAATGCTATACTGTTCACCCTTGTTCAGGGTCTGTCTGACATAAAGGTAGGTAGGTAGTTTCTACACAAATAAGGACAGAAAAGTGATATAAACCTGTGAAGTATAGTCAACCTGTAAAATATGTTATCCCAAAGTAGCTTTTAATGCATGGAAGTCCCTGTTCTAATTTAAAAGGTGCAAATCCATCAGACCTCTTGTACATGTTAACAGAGTTCCTTAGACATCTTTCAATTCAGCATTTTGATCTTGATCGTATAAAATAACCTAATGTTTAAAGAAAATTGTCAAAATGAAGACTTTTTTGACTATCAGTGGTAGTTGCTGAGAAAAGCTACCTGTTTCCTCATTTTCTCATGTTTAAGGTCATAGAAAATATGAAAAAGATTGTCTTCTCATGCTCTAATCAACTCTCTACTCTCTGTTAGAGAGTGAAATCAATACCATGTTGTTGGATAGAAATATAATGTAAGGATGATGCATCATCCCTGCAATCCAGTTTTCTATGTGTTTCTTCAAACAGCAAGAGGTTGCAAACAGCTACACACAGAGCAGTAAATATCGTATGTTTTAAAGCCATTTATTAATTTGTTTTGCTTTGTTAAAGTTGTTATTGTTGTTTTTTGAGCAAGAAGACAGGTAGTCTCAGTATTGTTTCTACAGTATAGTATAATATGTACTTCATGTGAAAATAAAAATTATTTTCTATCCACTCTTGCAGTATATCACACACCTAATTTTACCTAAGTATATTGACTTTTCTTTAACATTTTTTTCTACTTTCAAGAAAATAGAATAATGTCATGGACTGGCAGTCAATTATTTATTTTATTTTATTTTATTTATTTTTATGTAGTGGTGATATCTGCAGTCTTTACTTCCTCTAAAGTCATTTAGTAGATAATAAAATTTGAAACTCATGCACCAAAACAGTAGTAATAATGTCCTTTCCTGTGGATTCTACAGTTTTATATTTACCTTTATTACTCCAGTTTCATAGTTATTTTTATTTCTATATGTGGTTGGATATAGAAAGGAATAGATAGAATGGAATTTAATAATGGGTCTAGTGGAAACTTTTTCCTGTTTTCCTTAAAAAAAAAAAAAAAAAAAAAAAAAAAAAGCTGAGTATGACTATGTTCATGCTTAACGTGACTGAGCTTGAATATAATCAAACTCTCTAAAAGTAATCTTTCCCCTTTTTCCAAAGTAAGTTTTAACTGTGGCTCATCAGTAGAAAGCAGTGAGAAAATAGGAAGTGGATAGATAAAGATGCTCTCATATCTCAGTAGAAACTGGCTGATATGGCATAATTTGCATCTTCTAGCTGCTGAATTTTTATGTGTTTATACTTGTATATCATCTTATTTCTACACCATGCTGTCAGCTTTGTCACACAAAATGAAAATAAGATTAGCATCCATATTGTTTAGTCCCATGCAGAACAGTCTGTCATATTTAGCCTCATGTTGAAGCATGCTGAGGAAATGCAGGAGAAAAAAAAAAAAAAAGATTGTTAAATTGTTGAAAAAAGACTCTATCTTTCAGAGTATTGCATATTCTATCTCTATTCTGCCTCAAGGCAGAAATACAGCAAATAAAAACAAAACAAAAGAAAGCAAATAACAAACAACAAAAACCATCAAGAATATGGGGACCTTCTATCCTAAAATGCATATATAGTCTTAATATATTTAAAATTAATTTATTACTTATTTGCAACAGGGTGGCTTGCTTCAAAGCTGTAAAATCTTCAGGGATGGAATTTTATTTCCTATGTCTTTTACGTTATAACATTTCTAATACTGACAATTAACAGTAAGTGATATGACAAATAGCAATTACTCTTGCACCCTGGTTAGATAGATTTTTTCATAAGTATCTAATTCTTGTATTCCACAAATGTCTTGTATTCCACCAAAAATGAACAAGAAATCTCTTTCAAACTGTTCTTGTTTCATACTAAGGTGACTAGCACAACTTTCCAAAAGCAGTCATAGCTTCAGTTATCCATTGCTTGAAGCACAGATGAACTAGGAGGCTGAGACTGAACAGCATCTTGCAACCAGAAAATCTTTCCCTCTTCAGCAAAAGGAGTAGTGATTAGTGATCACTGTTATACAAATGAGTATTCAGCTTTTGCAAAGTGTTAAAAAAACTGCAACTGAGAAAAACTATTTTCATAAGGGCATCTGAAGGTACCTCTCCTATATGTCTATGTATGTAAACTTTATGTATGTTTCCATACAAGATGGAAAGCTGGATTCAACTTACTGTCTGTTCCTTCAGCATTAAGATAAAAGGTTTTCTCCAAACATTTCTGAGTGTTTCATCTGGTGTCCTATTCAAAGTTTCATTGCTTACCTGCTTTTACATAGTGTCATATTGCCACGTTAAATTTACAAATAGGTTGTAAATTAAACCTTTGTGTTAGAAAACGTTTTGCAAGAACCTAAGACGACTTTCACCTACTTTCATCATTTTATAACTGAAACTTTGTTTTTTATATTTTTGCTATAGTTAATGCTAATGATAATTTCAATGCTTTTTGGAATAAGGCAAAATTTCCCATGCTTTTTTCTGATAATGATTTTCCTTAAATATATTACTGATTCCACAAACAGGTATTGCTTTAGAGGTATTTAGAAAGGACATGGTATTCTTTTACTCTTTTTACTTCTGCAGCATTTGAGCATTTATTACAAAAGAGTGCAACTCATTATTTTATTAAAGTGCAGTTGGACCGCAGTGTTTGCCATCAATGTATAGAGTTCTCCAAAGCTGTTGTGCACATCTTTTGAACTTTTATTTCTTTTTTATTTGTTTCCAAGCTTGCAAAAAAATGTCTTTTTTTTTCTTTTTTTTTTTTTTTTTTTTCAGATCTTTGAAATGGAATCAAAATGAGACCACACCCTTTGTTTCCTTATGTTCTCATAGACAGCCTCACAGATATAACATTTAATTTTCCAAAATATTGAGCTTTGTTTGTTTGTTTTTTAAATTGTCACCTTGTAATGTTTATCCAGGCACAAAAGGACACTTCTGAGAAACTAGAATCAAACTGTTTTTCTGTATTGCTTCCAGGTTGGAAGCTAAGAAATGCAGTTGGGAACTGTTATTCCTTACACCTTTTTTCGGTACTTTAATTTTCTGATAATGTTTTCTATCAATTACCTATAGGAACATTAACAGAATATAACTTGCTGTGTTTCCTCTGGTCTTCTTTAAAAAGAATAAATGTGTTAGGTTATTCATATCCTATGTTATCAATGCAGTTTGTTTCATTCTTTTTCTACTTACAATCTCTGCTTTAGACTACTAGTAGTCTATTTTTAGTAGTCTAAAGCAGAGATTGTAGGTAGAAACAAACTGAAAACTGTGGTGAAAACACAGGTATTTATAAACATTTTTTTTTTTTTCTTCTGGATGAGACTGCTCTCAAGAGAAATGATAATATCATGGTACTAATTGAAGTAGAACAGGGCTTACCCTGTATCCAAGGTAACCTTAATGACAATGTAGAAATATGATGAAGGTGGCAAAAAGGTACAAAGATCTAAGAGTAACAAAAGATGAGCATGAATGGGATGAAAGAAAGAACCAGTCTCCTGACTGAACATCTCCTCAATGATTCTGACCACTGCTTACAGGTTTGAGAAGCAGCTACAGCTTTTCAAATAAAAATGGTTCGTGTGCTATTTTGGATCACAGACCCATGGTGGAAAACAAAACAAAACAAAACAGAACACAAGTAACTTGAGGGTTTTTAAGTAGTTATATCAATATATCAATCCAGGTGTTTCTTATTGCAGTTCATTGTTTTCTTTTCCTCCATTAAAATGTGTTTAGAGATCAAGCCTGACAGTGATGCACTAACTTCTTATTCTATGTCTTTCTTGGAATGGGATTTTTGTTTGTTTGTTTCAGTTTTCCTTGATTCTTCATGAAATTATGCCATTTTCTTACCACTGCTTAATCTAGTGTACCATCATTTTATTAATTAGCTTTTGTTAAAGGAAACATTAATTATTACCACGGGCATCTTTGAAGTTAGAATTGTTATTGAATATCAGTGTTCTGCAGAAGGAGTACAATTTTTATATACAAAAGGCTCTTTCTTACCAGCTTTCAGAAAATTATTTAAAAATAGATCTACTGAGAAAAATTTTACTTAAAGGTGTTTTGAATGGTGCTAAGTTGAAGAGCACCCAGGGGTTCTTTGTGAAAAGTACTATAGGATTGTATTGTAGTGTTGCTTTAACTCAGCTGGACTTCTCAATATCCTTTGCAAGTCCCATTGAAGTATGAAATTATGATTGCTTTAATGTTAATTTCACACTTGTTTTTCTTTTTTTAAGTAATACTCAGACAATTCAGTTTACATTTGATCACAGACAGCAAGCTACTACATTTACTTACATAATAAAAGCAGGTAAATTTTGCATTTTTGTCGCCAATAAAGTATGTCTGTAGAAGTGCCAAAACAGGTTTCATTTTAAAGCAAGGACAGAAAAGACTATATCAAAAAACAAAAACAAACAAACAAACAAACAAAAACACCTTTAATCAAGTTTTTACTTTAAAAATGTCTGAAATCTAGTGTATATTTACCTTCTTCAAGCAGCTTTCTTAGGTAAAAATGCTCCCATATGCTGTTCTCAAAAAAAAATACTGTTTGCTTAATGTGTCCATCTGCTGTCTAAAATGTCACAGGTTTTGTGTTTTTATGCAGTTCAGAAGTGTGCCTATCCACTTCCTGTATACAATTCACTAACAAACCAGAATCCCTTACCTTTCAATAATGGCTTCATTTTGAAAGGCGTGTTTACTTCTTGCAGCTTCTTGATGGCCATGTGATTTTTATTTTTATTTTTATTTTTTCTAATCTTCCACAAATGATACTGAAATACAATCCTAAAGGACTGTTACTGTTAAAGTATATACATGTGTGGATATATATATTTATACACATACACATTTATATATATATGGCATATATGTATACTCTGAAGGATTTCTATAATTGAACTTTGTGAAAAAGAAGAGGAATCTACAATGCTGGTTTATTTTGAAGGATGTATCAGTGATCTGAGATAAAATCTGGGACATTGCAAACTTGACAGGAAGGTGTTTCCCATCTTAGTAATGATTAAGGATAGGAATTAGATTTAACAGCAATGGAACAAAGCAACAACATTTGATTTAAGGTGGTGAATAAGATCTCTTTCAGCTGAACTCAGAATTTTTGAAATTGTTCTTATCCCTGAGATATATTGCAACTATGAGCGTTACTCCTATAACAAAACTGAGCTTACTAAGTTTTGAAAAATATATTGCTTTCTGAGAAAAGAGAAGCTGTTGTGCCTTTCAAGTGGTATCTGGCTGGGACATATCACTTAATATCCATCACTCTAATGTCACTTCTCACAGCATGTTATCACTGCCATATTCTGGTATGTCATACCCAAGTAATTATAATTTTATAGCTAAAAGCTGATGCAAATAGAATACAAGGTGTCTATCTATTACACACAGGTGTTAATGTTTGCAGGAGCATTGTTTTACCTTTTAATTTTACTGATTTCCTATTAATAGTACAAATTAAACCTGCATATTTAAATGATAGGTGGTACAGCAAAAGTATTTGCAAGAAATTCATCTGAGGAATAATTAACAAAGGAAAGACCATTGTTTCCATGGTATGAACACTTGCTAGATGGGAAATTACTATGTGTCATCAGTGAAACTCAGCCAGAGGAGATTCTGAAATGTGAAGTTTACAAATAAGTTTTCTTCAGAAATAGATGCCTTTTTATTAATCTGACGATGTACGGAAACCTTGTCTCTGTAGGAACACAAAGCTATTTACATGTTATTTGTGCAATAATGTACAAAGACTGAGCAGAAAACTTTCAAATCTTTCAATATCCAATGTAGAATTTAAATATTTATATGTTCAACACCTTAGTTTCTCTTTCAGCACTAGAAGATCCTTTAAATTCTCATTCCAAATAAGTAACTTCACTATTTATACCACCCTGAAAGGTGTTATGTGTTTAGAATTTCCCTTAACATTTTTTTTTTCTGATCTCCATTACCCATGTTTCCCTTGCCTCTGCATTTTCTGTCTCTTTTGAATGCCCTCTGCCCAGCAGGTTCAGCATTCAGCACTCTTAGCCTGCTGCTGCTCTCAGTGGTGCTTTTACTATGTAGAAGCCTATTCTTCCACCTGTGACTATGAAAACAGAAATGTTCTGGTGCAGTGGATGTCCTCTGGCTCCCTTTCTGGCTGCTTTTCTGTTCTCATTTACACAACAGATCAGCCTGTATTTTGATCCCATATACATCTGCACATATTTCCTGATATGATTAAATGTTTGTTTTTTTTTTTTCTTTTCTTTTTTTTTTTTTTTTCCCTAGGAAATAAAAACAAGATGGAAATGGCCAAATATAGGCCATTCTGTTGAACCTTAATGGTTTGCATGATTTAACTACCTGCTTGAAGATTCTCTCCAAAAGGGTGACCTTCAGAGTCCCCTAGGTAAGCTTAATAAAGAACTCTTAAGAATTGTTGGAAATCTTCCCAGTTTAAAATGGAGAGGTGAACATAATTTCCAGAGTAACCTTCCTGACCTGAGATTCTGACCTGAGATTTTTCAAAAGGGCTTGCAGGAGAATTTCAGTAAGATTTGAGTACCTGTCCATCACAGATACCTGAAGCACCACATTAACATCAGCAACACCCTTCCACATTGAAAAAATGTGGAACTACCCTTAAGAAGTGTATTTCAAAATTAATTTTGAATAAGGCTATATTTTAATACCCATCAAAAAGGTTTACTGAAATAATCTAGCATTGCAAATAGGCACTGACAATAAAAACACTTTTCTACCATTTATTTCCCTGTAGTAATGTTTATTCTCACATTATTTGATTTAATTTCTTAACTTAAAAAAAAAAAAAAAAAAAAAAACTTAAACTTTTTACTAACTCAAAGCCCAGGGGGATACCTATACCTAGGAACCAGGTAAGATCTATTTGCAACATATTTTCCCAGGCAAATGTGGGAATCAGAATAGAAAAATTAGAAAAAATTGACTAAAAGCAACTACAGTTTACTGTGAATCAGTGTAAAAACCAATGAAAAATGTTTTATTAAGACAGACTACATCTAGGGTAGCACTACCAAAATGGGCAAGCTCTTAGGACTTTCTAGATGATAAAAATGATTGTCTTTCTGTCATGGGATGACTATTGCATGCCAACTACAACTATGTAAAATTTCTGACAGAAGACTCTTTTGTTCTGAAATAATTATTTTAATTCCCAGTAACTATTATGGTCTGACAAATTCAGTCAGCTTCATGATATTTTCAAACTCATTTTATAACCACTAAAGAGTTGATTCTTTCCAAAACTTGAAAAAGTTTCTAACAAAACCTGAAAAGTTTCAAACAAAAATATTGCAAGGATAATAATATAAGCTGTATAAATTATTTAGAATTTCATAAATTAGTCATCTACTGGATATGTTTAAAAATCTTTTAGAAAAGAGCCTATAAACATTATTTAATTACAGAATTATGTCTTTTGCCTAAGAGTTCTTTAATATGAGGTAACTGAGGGAAGGAGAGCACTTGCAAAGGAGAGCACAGGCAAGCCTTAGAAACTGGCAAGTAAGAAAGCATGTGTTTGTGTTACGCCTCTCTGAAGAATAACTGCATGTATAATGTGGATGGGTTTGCATGATCATATCTAGTTTATCAAATTTTCTACCTCATATCCTATACTAACTTTACTGTAGCGTCATGCATCTAAGCCTGGAAGGTACATGACTGATACCATCTGACTCTGAGGTCTGTTGTCAGAAAGTGTGTGGAGCTATAAGCATCGTGAAATGACAAACAGCATCACAGCGTGCATGCTGAGAACATGAGTCAGGAGGCTCACTTTTGTATAAGCGCAATCACAGAGAAATTGCTTGTAAAACTTTAACACTGTGTGTAGCAGATGTAGATATTTTCTACATACGGAGGATCGGGACACTTCCTGATTTTCAATAGCAAATCAAAATTTCTTTTGTTAGGAACCTTTCTCTAAACTTTTTTTTTTTTTTTTTTTTTTTTTTGTTAGAAACCTTTTTCTGGGACCCTGAGGTGGTTGGGATCTCTTTTGACCATCTATGCTGTGTTTAATGCCCCCCAAAATGCAGTTTGCCCTCTTCATCAAAAACATCATCAAAAACCTTACTAAAATCCGAAAGGATTACATCTACCATCTTTCCTTCAACCACCAAATGTGTGACTTTATCATAGGAGATCAAATTACTGAAGCAGGTCTTTTCCTTAATGAATCCATGTTGAATATGCCTGACAATAGCTTTATTCTTTAAGTTCCTTTAAGTGCCACCCACAGGGGTTCTATTTAGGGGTCTTAATTTATTGTACAAAATAATCAAAAATAGTTTGGCAACAGAATAATTGGTCATAAGGTTTAATTTAAATTCCATGGTGCACAGATTTTATGTTTATTTCCAGATACGTACCTCCCTGCATAGGAAAACAGTTTATTTCACTAGAACTGTAACTTGGTAATCTGACAAAAAACATGTTGAGAGAGTTGTAGAAATGACTAATCTAGAAGGCAGCGGCTGGGCTTATTCAATCAGCACTAGCATCTTTCTTCTTATTCCTGACAATCCTTTTTCATCAAACAGAATTCCAGTGCTTTTTCTGTTGTCGAAAGTTTATTGTGAAATATTTGTACAGTTCTTAAACATCTTGATCTTAGTGCAAGAAAGCCTTGTGCCTTGTACTTCATTACTTGCAGATGGCATTTGAGTTGCTCCTTGTGATCAGATGTGTGCAATTTGTGCATGTGAGTTCTGTTCAGTACCTAAATGGCCTCCTATTTTTCTATGAGTAATATGGAAAATGATGTCCACCTGCAAATAAGGAATTCTGTCTTTGTTCTATTATTAACAAATGTAGAGTAACATAAATCTTTCACAAAATACCACTGGAACAATTATTTTTATTCAAATCTTTTGTTGCTGTTGTTTTGTTTTGTTTTTCTTCAAAATTCCATTTATCCTGTTCTTATAGATGATATGTATTAGAGTTCTCTGACTACTTCCCTTCTTCCTTTGCAGTCAGTATCAGTCGGGGTAGCAGAATGAGAACCTTTATTATCTATATTTCTCTCCATTGCCTGCTGTCTGATTACAGATGATAGGAGTAAACATCCACTTAATTATTAACTATATAGCAGCTAAAGCTGTCTGGTAACTATAGTTATAAATATATCCTACCATATCATTTCTTTCATTCTTATTCATGACCTCTTTTATTTGTTTGTAAATGAACATTTGGTTGAATTTCATTTTATTTGCAAGCATGTACAAATGCTGCATATGGGAGCCCAAATAAATATTGGCAAGATATGAGACTTCACAAAGGAGCTTTCATGACCACTAAAGATTCATCTCTTTATCCTCAACCAACTTTGTTTTCTTTTTATGCTACAAACTACTGGTACTGAAGTAATCTAAATATCATTATGCACACATTTTTCCACTAGAAAAAGATTCTTTAAACCTGTTACTTCAGTTGTTTTCCTAATGCTAATTTTCCTTTCCCTATCCCCTTTACCTGGTCCAAACAACTCTAAGAAATTGTAGTTTGAACCTTTCAGATAGCAAAAACAAAGATCCGATTTAAACGAAGCATGCATTATTTTTTTTCCAATCCAAAATCTAAATACAATAGTCAGTTTAGTGCTATGCAACTAAAATTATGCAACTATAGTTTAGTGCTGTGCAACTAAAATATTTTTATATTCATAATCATAGGTGCAATTTCTCCAGAATCTTAGGTCATGAGAATATTGCAACCTGCATACATTTCTATTGAAAAATGAATACTCTAGTCTTTGTCTACCTGGCACAGTTTTTACTGCTGTAGTTACATTGCTCTAATTCTCCCAGTTGATTCTTATCTTAAAACAGGTACCATAAGACGGATCTATAAATACAGTGGTATTAGTTCCATTAGGGTTGTGGTTTGTTTGTTTGTTTGTTTGCTTGCTTGTTTTTCCATGGATTGTCCTTCTAGGTAAATCTTTGATGCAGCACATAATTTCCATACCCATTTCACAAAGACACAAAGGCGGTGATTTACCAGCATAAAACTAACACAGATGGGAAAAGAAACAAAGTCCTAGTTTAATCACCACTGTCTATTCATGTACTTAAGGGCTGCAGCTATACCAGTAAATTAAATTTCCATGGGAACATTTCTTATATGTAGAATGAATTGCAAATAAGTTGTTAGAAATCTTACCTGGGCTTGGCCCATGCTAACCACTGATTTTCCCAAACAATTCCCAGCTACAGTTCAGCAGTTAAAATTTCTCTGGTATCTGTTGCTGTCCTCCAACAGTGTGCAGGTAGGCTTTGTAACTCCTTTGTCCTGTTGTGCTGCCCTATTTTCACACTGGATGGGCACTTAAAATATCATAGTATGTATTTCCATTCTTGGTCTCACAGCAGGGAAAAGCAACCTGGGGTTCAAGGATAGCACAATGCAGTAGTAGTCTATGAGGAGACTGGCCATGACTGGATGGGATGCAGTTCTCTGTGGATCTCCCTTCCTTACCTATGTTGAGATTACCCCATATGTGAAGGTGGGATGCCATTCTCCTTCACCTAGAGCAGAGCAGCCAAACAGATAAGATAAGCAGTAAGAGAAAGGGATAAGCAGTTCATTCTGGGCATCTCTCATGCTGTTCTAGCATGAACAAACTCTTCTAGCTTCCTGATTCCCCTCCTGCCTCTTCCTCTAGTCCATGACATTCCCTGAAATGTAGGCATGGAAAATTCCAGGTAATATAGCCCTCAAGCTTTCTTACCTCAGACAAACAAGCTTTAGTATTTTTATTAATTCGAACCGTTTTGCCTTTTCCCCTTTCTAATTGTTGTTAAGGTTTCCTTTACCTGGTGAATAAAATGAAATATATAGTAGCAGTCTTATAAATGGATGAAGAGACTTAGGTGTCGTGATAGCATGTGTTGGGTTGCAGTGGCATGTTTTCAAGTAATAAAGTGGGGAGAGAAGGGAGTTTCCTAGAGCTCTTGTAACACCGTAACAGGAAAGAAAACATTTTATGAAAATGTCTGTCTGTGTCATATAGATAGATATTGCAGAGAAATAGCAAAGATTAAGACAGCTAAGATAGAGGTGCAAGTAAAGTCTAACTCAGCATCTGCAAGCTCCTAGTGTACAGTACAGACAGCTCAAAACAGTGGGACCAAGAAACCATTCAGCTGGGTGTGGGTGGTAGGTGCACAGGGCTCATCCAGAAAGTCTGTGCGTGAGAAGAGTGTGGAGGCCAACTCAAGAAAAGGGCTAGAACAGCTGGGAGTCGACTCTGATTTAGCAGAATGAAAGTTGCACTTCATCACTACTTACCAGATGGTCTGTGTTACAAGCAGATGGTGTGGCAATGGAGAAAGAGGCATCGTTAGAAGCAAATGGTCCATATTATATAATAAGGGCTAGAGGGAGTGCATGTTTTAAATTTTTGGGTTGCTTGGTTTATCTGTTTCTTCTGGATTTTTTTTTTTTTTTTAAGTGAAAACAACAGAGGTACAGCAGTATAATATGTTGGGGCCATGTGAAACATGGGAAGGAAACCAGACCTATTTTCAAAACTTGCCCTGGTGTATGACTGATGGAATGTTGCTGCAAAGCTCATTAATATTTTGATGGAAAAGCCCTGAACTAGATAGGGACAGTGAGGTCAAACAAGATATATGGGAGCTAAAAAATCCAATCCTTCTGCGAATTCTGCTTTTAAAATAGTTTGCTTGCATTCTCATGCAACCTGTATAAGGTGCTCCAGGTGAAAGAAGTTTTGCACAGCACTAAACATGTTGGTACCTATCCCATCCCTCAGGATTTTCTATTTCAAAATATATTGGCCAAACACTCCAATGATATGCTACAGAAGTGCAGGTCCAGATCTATACACAGGCATTATAGTTGTTTTTTGAATGGCTGCAAGTTTCAGGCAGTACCAACCACAGTACCTGTGAATATTCCTTGACAGTGTACTTGACAGTATATTGTAGTGTCAGGGACTGGAAGTTCCTTCAGATGCTGCAGGAATTCTGCAGAGGCCTATGGCTACAAAGAGGAGATAAGAGTGACTATGTGTTTTCTGTGAGTTTACTGGTATGCCCATTTTCAAAATCCTGTGTGAAGTCTTCACACTAGGCCTACTTGGCCTTGCTGACATAATGGACACAGACCAACCATGGGTAGATCATCTACACCATGATCTTTGTACCACCTGTTATAATTCTCCCTAGTATGAATTTTCTGCTCCCAAACTCTTGCATGTTGTCTGGGAAGAGTCACAGTAACATTCCTGTCATTCTTATCATATAGATGTGGAATACCTGAAAAGACAAGTTCACACTTACTAGCAAAACTTCCAAAAAACTTCCAAAAGCAAAATCTAGCTTTGCAAAATGATCCTCTTGCTTGTGCAAGGGAAAAATTCTAATTGTCTAAATATTACAAATGTCAAAATGTTGAAGAATGGAAGAAGGAGGACAATTTTGAGACAGTACTAGAATAATGAACAGTCAGTTTAATGCATTAGGTAATTAGCAAAGTCATACACTGTAGCAATATTGCCCACAAAACTTACAGGCATACCAATTGCTGATGAAGCATTCTTTAGGCAATGGACAACCATGAGGAAGAAACAGTAGTGCATGAGTCAGTTCCCATCGTGGTCTGTTTTGGAAGCAGAACTCAGAAGCACCTGCTTTCCAGATGATAGAAACAAACTCTTCAGAGATCCCTTACAGACACTGTGCCTGAACACTTTCTGAGTAAGCACTTTATTTACTTATGTCAAAGCACAGTCTCATGTTTGAGGTGAGGTATGGGCCTTTCCCTCTCATCAATTACTATGCAAGTTTTGATTAGAATTTCTAATCAAAATGTTATTCTGCTCAACTTTGAACAGATGCTTTATCTTCTTTATCTACATGCAGCATATGTCAGGTGATAAATTAAACGGTTAAAGGATAATATGAGGCAAACTTTGGAACTCAAAACTGGAACGTATTAGTTTTTATAGAAAAAAATGTAAGAAATGTATCATTATATTAGGTCTTATGAAGGATTAAAATATATTTTTTCTAATGCTGTTTATTCCTGGAAATAAATTGTAGATATCAAATATTTGAAAATGTTATTAATGTGACACCCTTTTTCAATAATAATAGGGAAAGGATTATTGATTAGTTTTACTGAAGAAGGAACTAACTTTGGCTGTTGACTTGTAGGTTTGTCTGTTCTATCTGAGATGTCACTGAAATGTCGTTATTCAGAATTGAGAAATATTGGAGACCTACTGCCTAAGGCAGTGAGGTAGAATGAAGGTTGTTTAATTGAACATGCTAAGAGTAAAGTTGACTATTCATATGAAACAGAGGTGCCTAATCAAAGGAGAAATTTCACTGGGAGAAATGTTTAATTCTCAGTCCTGGGAAGAATCTCCAGGTACAGTTATTATATATGCTCCACTTAAAACAATAAAAGAGCATTATTTTTGATTGAATGGAGAAAGTGAGCTATTCTGTACTGTGGAGCAATTTTCTGTTTGAGATTTCTGGAGAAAACAAACAAACAAACAAAAACAAACAAACAAACAAAAAAACCCACCTTTGATTCTTTCTGTTTTTAAAAGTAGCAGACCTTGGTGATGTTCAGTATCTTCTATCCATCCACTAACCAGTGTGGCTTGTCAATATCTCAAAACTGTAGATGACACTGTGCAGACAAAGGAATTGCATCAAGTACAGGGAGCACTGTCAAGCAACAAACTGTGTCTAAAGGTTACCTGTCGAGTATATGGGAGAGATCACAACTATCAGTATATTTTAATGTGAATAATCTCACTCAGTGAACAATGCACAACCTCAGCACTGGATCACAAAGCAAGCAAAGGCTACAGAAGCAGTCTCAGCTCCTGCAAACTGGAAAGTGTTAAGGTAGGCTAGGAATGTGCCAGGAGATATAGGAGCCTCTTAAAATTCTCTTTAGTAGTGGCAGGCAGGTGGGTTACATGCAGACACTTTGCCTTTCCCTTTGAAAGGTTTTAACTCAGTGGCTGATTCTCATCATTTTCAGTCCATGTTAATTTACTTACAGCATCTTGGTATTGAGCCTTAGTGCAATGTGATGTACAATATACAGCAAATTGTAAAATTTCAGTGTTAAATTTTAGCAGATTAGGTGAGTCTTCTATAAACTCTTGGAGACAGTGTTTTACAAAATGAAATGTAGTCAGTACTCAGCCATCTTGATGCACTGGCTGGACATTAATATTGTGGTTGTCATGGCAACAGCACAGTATTTAAAGTACAAATGCAACTCCAGAATGTGCATAGAAAATACCTTTAAAAATTTAAAAGGAACTGCTAGAATTTTCAGTAAGAACATGCAATAGAAGTACTTAATTAAATCTTTTAAATTTGTTACCATGCAAAATTTATGCAAGTCTCAAATACCACGTAATAAAAGACACATGCCCTTGAAAAGCTATAGGTGCTACTCAAAACCAAACAATTCTTTATTACAATAGTATGCAATAAAAACAGGAGAGCAGCTGGTAAGTGGTTCCCAATTTACCCCTGAAATATCAAAGTAACATTGAAAAGTAGACAATTAATTCAGAGCGAAATGGTCAAAACAAATATTCTTGATTCTCAGCTAGTAATCTTGGGGATTTTCAATCAAGCCCTTCTGGAAGTGATTATTCTTTATTAATCCATGCTACTAAATATATATTTTTATTTTATTTTATTTTATTTTATTTTATTTTATTTTATTTTATTTTATTTTATTTTATTTTATTATTTTATTTTATTTTATTTTATTTTATTTTATTTTATTTTTTATTTTTATTTTTTTTTTTTCTTTCCCTGGAGAAATATGAACTCCCCATATTAAAGTAATGAGGTGTAGTACATCCAACATAACTATCTACTCAGGTGCTTAGTTTACTGTTCTATAATTTTCATGGACAAGTTATCTTTTGGTTCTATAAAATTGCTCAGACATTTGTTTTTCA
Source organism: Aythya marila (assembly GCF_965140915.1). Classification (NCBI taxonomy): domain Eukaryota; kingdom Metazoa; phylum Chordata; class Aves; order Anseriformes; family Anatidae; genus Aythya; species Aythya marila. The sequence continues at coordinate 83,076,715 of NC_139043.1, forward strand.
ATAGGATAATGTAGACCATAAAAACAGCTCTGCTTTTCTAAAGGAGTCTCTTCTAGTAATATTAATTTTTCACTGAAGCTTGACCTTTTTATGTTAAGAATCTGAAAAGAGAAGGAGAGGAAAGTACAGAAAATTTTCTGTTGTTCAAATATAAAGCAGAGGGCAATAATGTTAATTTGTTTCCATTACAAGAATGTCACATATAATCACAGAATCATAGAATATCCCAAGTTGGAAGTGGCCCATAAGGATCATGGAGTCCAACTCCTGGCACCACACAAGTCTACACAAAAATTCAGAACATATGACTAACAGCACAGTCCAAATGCTTCCTAAACTCCTGCTTCAGGTCCTCTTCCATGATGGGTATCATCAGGGTACAGACACAGTTACTAACTTGTCCCCAAATAAGAAAGCGTTTGTTTTTTTTATTATTATTTTTATTTTATTTATTTATTATTTTATTGCTATTTGTTGCCTGGTCTTGGAAGAGCTCCTAATGAAGCTCTTATTTATTCTTCTCTGCATGAACAGTAACGCTGCACTCCAGCACTTCTTCCCGGCAGACCTGAAGTCTTCTGCTTCATCAGAGGAGCAACTGTCTCCCTAACAGCTTTGGTTGATCTGCTGCTCTTCTTTGTGCTTTGCCTCGGACGGTGCAGCTTCCTCTTCAAGCAGCCATGGGGCAGCCTTCTTGTCCTCAGACAGTGACATCGCCGGGCTCCAGGTCCCAAGGTCCACAGTGGCTCTCTGAGGGGTTCCTTCTGCCACCCTGGTGCAGCATCCCAGAGGAAGCCAAGTCCCCTCTTGTCCACTCCTTGGGACTCCGTGCAGAAGAGATGACACCTCTGGATGAGGTGGGGATAGGGGATGGAGGATGGGGGACGGGAAAAAGGCCACCCTGCAGGCAAGCCAGTAGGATGGCTGCAGATGGCCTTTCAGCTATTTTGAGGGGCGGAGGCCAGGCCGTGAATATGGAGCAGGTCTGGTGCTCCTGTGATGCCGCCGGTGGGACTTGATGGCAGGGAGCCCAGGCACGTTGTTATTGTGCCAGCTCAGCTGTGGTGGAGCATCCACCTCCATTGGTTCATCTGGAGGTGGATCTACCTCCATCAGGTCTTCATCCGGAGGCAGATCCACCTCCATGGGCTCCGCATCACGAGTCGCAGCACAGCGCACTGCTCCTATGGCACCGGTCCTCCACCTCCTCATCACAAGCTGTGGCCGACTTCTTTTCGCTTTGAGGAATGCATCCTCTCTGGACCCATGCAAGCATGGGCAGCCTCCACTCCAGGTCCTCTTCCTCCCATCCATGATGGCTGTAAGAGGGCCTGGAATCTCAGCGAGTGGCGGGCCCTGCGCAGGGGCCTTTTATAGGGCCCGGAACAATCCGGGGGGCAGATGCCACTGTGACATCAGGAAGCCTCTGTGACGGTGGCCAAGGCATGGCCAGACGTGGCTGTGTTGGGAGAGGTGTCGGTGGCCTGAAAGACGCCCTCACGAGACAGGAGGAGGAGGGTCGGGGGGCAGAGGGCCCCTCTCCTGGGGATGGCTCTCCCTGGCCATTTTGCCTGCCAGAGAGACAGGCTGCCCCTTGGGCACAGGACCTGCCCTCCAGCCCCCTCCTCATCCTGTGCCTGGGCTCCCTGTGCCACAAGATGGTGGCAGCAGTGTTTCTGAAGGGGCAGGGCCTCCACTACCCCCCTGCCACCAACCGGGCTCCCTGCAAGTGGCGCAGCCCCCCATGCTGACAGCATCTGAGAGGGGGCAAAGCACCCAGATATCCTGCAGATGGGCAAGGGAGGCACGGCCAGGTGGTGCCAGGTCTCCCAGCAGTCAATAAAAGCTCTGCTGACATTCAAGTGCTGCGGGAGCCCTTCTCAGGACCATCTCCTACATCTACCCCCTATCTAGCCCCTGGGGTACCAAGAGGTGTCATCGCTTGTCCAAACTGTGACTGTACATATATTTTGTTGTAATTCCATTAAACTTCTGAAACTCTTGATGCCATGCAGGGTAATTAAGTATTTAATCATCTAAGCAATTACAGATAATGCACGGTATACATAGCTTAAAATTTCTCAAATTAAGTCATAAAATTTTATTTGAAAACATATGAAACTATTACAAAAATATATAGTCTTATCGATAATGAAAAATTCTTGTGTGTGAATATCAAAAATTGACCTACTATTTAAAGTATCACATGATGAAGCTGTCTTACAAGTATATCTCAGATAAAATGAGACCTTGATTACACTAAATAGCTCTGTCTCATTAGATGATGTTGGCATGTGCTGAGAAGGCAAGTAAATCACAGCTAATTGTTAAGGGGTTGGGGGTTCCCTGTACCTCTGGATTACATCTGCTCTGCTGTAATGGCTTAGGTACAAATGGGGAAGAAAGCAACAAATCTTTGCATCCTTGTAACATGAGTGACCTGGGAAACTATGTTTAGTGGATCTAGATATAGTAAAATTCAGAGAGATTGGCCTTTGATAATATAACCAGTAAGGCTCATGTTACCATCCAAGTTAGAAAGCAAAGAACAATGAATACAATAGCCTCTCGGAGAGTATACATCCACAAACATCCAGTGTTGTGCAGAAGGCTGAACCCAAGAGGGTAGTGCTATGTGTAGTGTCCAGGCCAACCACCAGGACTCGAGCACTTCAGCCAGCAGCAGCAAGTGTCCTCTTCCACTATGTCTGTGGTGCTGATCACAGCTGAACCAAAGACCTAGACTCATGTGCATGTGTGACTCTGTACAGCATGGGGGGGGGGGAGGGGGGCGTGTGCACATGGGTGTGTGTGTTAAACTGCTATTCACCCACTCTACCCATCCCACTGACGAAATAAATCTTGTATGTTACTGAGTGGTATGGTGTCTACTTCATTTGTCTACTTCATGTCTACTTCTTGTGTCTACTTCATTTTAAATTCCACCATAAAGCCACAAAGTAAAGTTATCTAAACACTTCATAAATCCATAGAACATCAGAGAATCATGTGTGTATGCTGTGCTTTGTTAGAATGGGATTTGGATTTCACCATAGATGAGTAAAAGAAACAGGTGAATTTTACACATAATTTCATATAATTGTGACTTTTTTTTTTTCCCCAAGACTTCAGAATGCTTAAAACCTTAAAGCCTTTAAAGGTCTTCTTATATGTACTCATATTTTTTACAAACCTCTATTTTTTGCAGTTCATGCGTGAAAACTTTGGTCAACAACAACAAAAACAACAAAGATAAAAAAAACAAAAACATAAACAAAACATAACAAATTTTGCTGAAAAGATGCCCCTTATGTCACGATCAATCTGTTTTCTCTGTGGATATCTAATAAGTTCCATGTCAGTATTTTTTTACGTGTTAACTTAAAACATTTTCAAGGCAGACCTTGAAAGAAGAGAAAATATTTGCTTTACGATAAGGTAATTAAGTGTTAGTCTCATGAGTTTTATTGGATTGTCTGAATCTATAAACTATTCACTACTTCTACTATCAGTGCCACTAGTAACATTATGAACCCAAACCTTCTTATTTTGCTTTGTTTGCTAAAATGCTCAATAATGGCTGCTGATTCTTTTAATAGTGATACAGCTTAACTATTAGCAGTGTATTTATATACATTTATACACATTTAATACCATCTGTATCAGTGGGGATAATAGAGATCAAAGAACAGAATGGTACAGAAATTCTCTCATTCTACGTGATCTTTCAGGACCAATTTGAAATTAGGATTGTGAATTGAAATAGAACTGTATAGCCCCAAATCAGATACAAATCTCATAAGGGCAAGCAACAAAGCAATGAGCATTAAATATGACCTACAGAGACCTCACAATATCAGTGAAAATAAAATAACATAATCAGAGCAGGAACTATATCCTTGTGATCTATCCTAGCATTCATGTACTTCTGGTTGTTTACTGCCACAATGTTTGAACCAACAGAAACAGATAAAGGGGATCTTTGAAGACAAAACTAAAGAAAAAAAAGAGTGACAAGTCCCAGACCCAGCCATCTCTACCAGATCTTTGATTGTCTGAAAGCTATTAATGGGGCAGCCTTCCATTCAAGTGGACAAATGTCTGTTTTTTTGAGTGTATGTGTGTTTATTTCTGAACCTTATATGGTTACCCATAATTTAAGTCCCTGTATAATTCAATCAATCTGTTATTCTTACATAGCATTATTAACAAGATTCTACCATTTATAGTTAGTTTATTAAAAAAATATCTGTATGTCATATGAACTGTTTACCCTGTATAATGAAAACAAACAAACAAACAAACATTTGAAATTATTTGGAGGGTGGGTTTCTTTTTGTTGTTTTTTTTTTTTTCCTCTTTGAAAGTGTTACACCATGATAAGAATAATTAACTATGTATTAAGAAAAGATTTGAAAAAATACCTGCCATAACATTAGCAGTGGATAATTCCATGAAATGCTAGAACTACATGCATATCTAGAGAAGCCCTCGGTGTCAATAAAATAGAGAAATAAGAAATACACTCATGGAATTATTATTCATATATCAGTTTTTGTGTGAATCCAAGAAGTTGCAAAATATATATATATAAATATCCTGTGAGGAATTTGTTGTTCTTAACTCATTCACACAGGGGCAACAGTGCTAGTTATAGAATAAAGGATAAGGAGGCCTTATGCCCTTTTTTAGCATAGGATGAACATTTGCATTTATTGCTTTGCACCAGAAAGTGACGGTTCCTTTTGGATTCCAACATGAAAGACAGACATTAATATTCTAGCAAAGTTGACAGCAAGTTATAAAATATTGCATCTCTAATGATGGAAATCTGGGATGATGCAACATCACACAGATCTCTAGTCAGAACATGACAGTGTGAAAATTCATTATGAAGTTAACTGCTATTGTGGTCTTTTCTTCAATAGAATCTTTACACTGAAATGTTCCTTCATATCAAGACATGCCAGTGATGTTTTCACTTATGCCAGGTGGGAACTAGCTGTAGTCTCTTCTGGATCAATTTATCCTATACCAAAACATATGTATAGCACAACAGAATCACAGAATTGTCTAGGTTGGAAGAGACCTCAAGATCATCGAGTCCAACCTCTGACCTAACGCTAACAAATCCTTCACTAAACCACATCACTAAGTTCAACATCTAAATGTCTTTTTAAGACCTCCAGGGATGGTGACTCCACCACTTCCCTGGGCAGCCCGTTCCAATGCCTAACAATGCCTAACCTTTCGGTAAAGAAGTTCTTCCTAACATCCAACCTAAAACTCCCCTGGCGCAACTTTAGCCCGTTCCCCCTTGTCACCAGGCATGTGTTTCTGTTTTTGTTTTTGTTTTTTTTTTTTTTTTTTTTAAAAAAAATCCCATCTCTCTTGTGCAAGTACAGAGGTCCTCATCTGGGAAGATATCTGTGCCTAATGAAAGTGTAGACCTTTTCATCTTGCTATAAGCAACACATTCCTCAGTGCTACCTTTCCTCAGGGCTCCTGGGAAGGGTGCCCTTCCCTTCTCAATACAAGCCACCTTTTTAAACCTTTTTCTGTTGTTCTTTCTGATTGCTTACACATGTACCTTTCATTCATTGTACATACATACAAACATCACTATTTCTGTTATAAATCTATGCAGCATGAATGTTCAAGTACTTACAGTATCTGAGAATTTGCTACTACAACATTTCAGAAGAAAATAGAAGTTTATGTCTGCAGTTTCCAACATTGTTACTGGATGGTATCTGTTAGTCCATTAAGAGCTCATCAAAGTTTGGATAGTGGCAAACAGGAAGAGCACTGCTATAAATCACCAATTTTGTGAACAAAAGGTTTCTTCAGCTTGAGTCTGCAGGTAGAACTTTGAGTTTTTGCTATGATTTCAGCTTCTCTGTTCTAATGAATTGGATTATTACTGCTCTAAGGAAAGGTTAGCATGAGATTCTTAGTACAAAAAATATAGTATCAAGTATATGCTTGACAAAAGCTAAGAGCACAACACTCTGCATGGTGCCAAAGGTCAATCTGTATATGACTTCTGAGTAGATGTTCTGCTATAATTTTTTAGTTTGAAGGAACATAATACAGGTTCTGGATACTATTATGTAATATAAGCATTCTGATTATTCATTCTATTGTCTTATTAATGTCTTATATATATTTCACACTGATAAAATTATAATCTTTAGAACCTGGAAAATATGATCTTCCCCTTTAATCTGTCAACACATATTCAATTTTTTTGATCATATGCGTTTTATTTCTTTCAGCAGTTCACAGGAAACTGGTCATAGCAAGCCACAGGGCATCTTAGAAGGAAGGTTTATTTTTAATTTCTTCTATATATTTACATATATAAATGTATTACAAATCTTGGCAATTCAACACCATTCAGCAATGACAGCAACAGTTACCTTACAGAAAAATAATGTGATCTCTGTAACACAATGTATTGCAACTTAATATATATATGAATGTGTATATCTATACTTATATACATACATTGAATTAATTATAAGTATCACAGTAGAGATCAGTATTGCTGTACCAGTACTCTAATTGACAGCTAAAGTTAGCTATTCAAATAGTACTGAAATCTAAGAGTCATAGTTATTGGCAGCCTATTGAAAAAATGTATGGGATTATCTATTAATGTTGGTTTTAGCTGTTTTTTTTACAGGGAATATTCTACTACCTAGTGGCTGCTATGAGTATCTTTCTCACTGTCAACGAAACTATATAGTCAGATTATCTGCATAGTCAAATAACACATCTGAAATGTGAAAAGAAGAAGAAAATTATTACATGAAGATAAAGGCTCAGGGTTTCTTTAAGCCCATGTTTGGGCCATGGAATAAGCTCTTTCACTGAATTTAACCAATTTAACTATTATATTTGGAGAATATCTGGGAATTGATAGGTATTAAAACTCCTTCACTTTTCCCCCAGAGCCATCAGAAAACATCTTCAGGTAGCAACTTATGTGTGAACATCAGTATTGAAACCTGAATGTCACTTGGCTGTGGGGAAATTAAATGAAAAAAAAGGAGGTGTTTTACCAGGTACCACAGCAAAAAAACTTTTCTTTGTATTCTAGATTTAATAGGGTGTAGTTGAATGCATGGCAAAAACAAAATTCATGGCTAACAAATTTTTCATGGTGTCTGAACTGACTCAGCCAACCTAGAGAATTTACTTGAGATTTTACATGAAATGAAACAAGGCAAATCTCCTCGTGACTGTAAATTTTGAACAAAACTCTCTTCAATAAATCATGTTTACTTACATAGGCCTCAAGAAGCCTTTCAAAACTCTGTGTTTGTGTGATCTAACACCTGGATGTGGCTATTCACAGATACTGCTACTATTATAGGTGATTCTCTTCAGAGCAGGAAACTGATGTGTTGTTGGCTTCCAGACAGATTCTCAGTGATAACCAAGTTTCCAGCTTTGATATAGAAAACCTTCTGTAATTTGAGTCTGATATATGTTAGAAATTGAACATGTTTGTCTGAGATCAGAAGAAATGTTTTAGACCATAGTTAAAAGCACTGCAGTATGGAGAAAGGCTCTTGTAAGTAAACAGGCAGTGTTCTGCAGCTAGCGATTAAGCATGGAACTGGAAGGATTTTAGTTAGACTCAGGACTGTAGCAAAGACTTTGGGCAGACTGTCAATGGGTATAACTTAGCAGGAAGTGTCTTGGCAAGGAGTTGGGAGCTAACAACACTGAATGTCAAACCCAGTATTGCAGGACAAATTTTTCAGGGGACTTAGCTTCAAGGGGGACATGAGAAGTATTAGAACAAGCTGCCTTCTGAAAACTGAATTACCTGACAGTAAAACCATTAAGCTATGCTGGTTTAGGGAAGAATCAGCAGTAAATCAAGAGCTTACTAGACTTGTGATTAACACATCAGAGAGAAATAAGATGAAGAACTTGGTACACTTGCATACAATTTCTTTTTGTTATTACTTACCAGGAGGTTTAAATTAGGTGCCCACAGTGTAGGAACTTGCTGAGGGAGGGTGAGATTGACAGATTTATGATAGTGCCTGCATGACATACAGTTTCCCATCCCACCTTCTTCCAGCTTTGTCATTCTTTGTACTCACATGCAATACTGCTCTATACACTACCTGAGTCCCTTCCCTTCAAATTATTCAGACTTCCTCCTTTTAAAAAAATTGGCTCTCCCTTTCAAAGAGCAGATGCATCATTCTATCATTCTGATAGAGTAGATGGAACAACAGATTTGACTGGATCATTTTGGAATAATCTGCCTACAATACTACTACTAATAAACACAGCTTTTTTTTTTTTCTCTAACTTTTGGTGGTGAATTTTTTGGTACTGTTATACATATGAAGTAAACATTAGTAAGCGGTTTTTAACCCAGCATTTTGATAAGCTAAATGGCAGCATTATCCAATTTGAAATGTGATTAAGTTTGCAAATCTCTTTTTAAAATATCAACCAGAATGTTATGGGTGTGTGCTGTGCTACAAATAAATAGTATATAAATCTACTCTGAGCTGATTAATATTGTTCTCTCTAATAAAGCTACTACAGAAATACTCTAAGATTTGGAATGTGCAGTCTTTCATCAAGCATTTTTCTGAAGCTTCTTTTTTTTTTTTCACCATAGGCACAATTCATTATTAACATAATCTAAAACAAAAACAAAACAAAACAAAACAAAACAAAACAACAGGCTTTATCCAGTTAAATCTGACTTGAAATTTGTCTTATCTAAAGTATTTGAGTCACAAATACAATAAAAAAAATGGAGTATTTAATCATTCATTTAATAGATTTCAGATAATTTATACCAAAAGGGTACTGTTGAATTCTACTACCTAGGAGTTCCTAAACTGGATACCCTTAAAGTCAAATGAGATGTGATTTGTTTATTTTCATGGCCTAATACAAAAAGGCTTTTATTTTTTGTCTTCATTGTCATTTACAGTAGCTCCAAATCTTCCTTGAAACTGTTGAGCAGTACTTTACAAATATAACTCTTAGCATGCTAAAAGATTTAACCCTTTGTTACCATTAAATAGATTTCTGTGATCTGGAACTAACCTTGTTAGATATTATTTTCTATGCTTTATAATCATACACTTATGTAGCGTGATCATTCAAAATATTATCGTATCTTTTAAGTTGCTAGACTGGAACGACTTAAACATGTTGTTGTAGCATTTCTTTATAAATAGATCCCTGACAACTAGGTCATCTGTGTATAACTCAAGTCTGCCACACTGGCATAAAATACATGATCTTTTTCCACTTTCATTAAATTTCATCATGATTTCATAACCTCCTGAGAAAGGTATGCAGACATGGACATTTACCAAGAGTACGTCATGAGTGACATCCTCTACTTTGTAGCTCTGCCTTTTATTGAAATGTGAATAGCTGACATTTGTGGCTGCTCAAAGAACATTTATTTGGCTTCATCAGAAATAAGAGTAATGTAAATTATTTCTTAGTTGAGGCCGATTCAAAAATATTGAATCATAGAATGGTTTGGGTTGGAAGGGACCTTAAAGATCATCTAGTTCCAACACCTTTCTATGGACAGAGACAAATTCCACTAGAATTCCACTAGGTTGCTCAAAACCCCATCAAACCTGGCCTTGAACAAAGATGAAATATGCATAACTCTTCTGGGCAACCTGTTCCAGAGCTTCACCAGCCATATTTTAGCTTTGATTTCAAATGAAAACTTATAAAAATATATATATAATTTTTCAGTAATAATAATACTGTTTTATGTTACTTTGATTGTTCGTTTTTTGTAGGAAAACTGGAAGACCAACTGGCACAGTCTGAAAGAATAACGAAGACATGAATAATCATAAGTTCCTTAATGGCTAAAAAATGTAAAGTCCATTATTAGCAGCCTGTATCTTTATGGACTTACTGAAATGTCAAACCCAAGATGATTTTGCATTATTTAAACACCTTATTTATATAACTACATTTATATAAATTGTATATATTTAAAATTTATTTAATTTTTATATATTTTATATGCAGTATATATATATTATGTAAACGTTCACAATTTTGTTGCATACTGACACTATTTCATTCCAATTTTGAGTGAGCAACTTCTAATATTTTCTCTATTTGGCAAATGACTGTTCTACTTTTGGTGGGGATAGAGTTAATTTTCTTCATAGCAGCTCATGTGGTGCTGTGCTTTGAATTTTTCACCTAAACAGTGTTGCTAACACATGGATGTTTAAATTATTATTCAACAAAGCTTACACAGAATCAAGGACTTTTCTTCTTATACTGCCCTGCCAGACAGTAGGCTGAGTGTACAAGAAGCTGAGAGGGAACAGAACTAGTACAGATGACACCAACTGACCAAAGGGATTTCCATACCATATGATGTCATGCTGAACAATAAAAGTTGGGCTAAAGAAGGAGGAAGGGGGACATTTGGAATTACAGTGTTTGTCATACATTCTTTTGTATAATTCTCAAATAACCATTACACATACTGAGGCACAGCTTTCTAGGAATGGCTGAACATCTGCCTGCCCAATGAGGAAGAGTGAATGAATTCCTTATTTTGCTTTGCTTTCATGTGCAACTTTGCTTTACTTATATTGTCTTTATCTCAACATTCTTTTTTCTCATTTTTACATTTCTGATCCTTTCCCCTAACCCATCACAGGAGAGTGAGTGAGTACCTGTCTGGGGCTTAGCTGAATATTAAGGTTAAGCCACAACAGTAGCCCAATTTTATTCAATAGAATAAAAGAAATGAATAGTACTTTAATTTGTTACAAAAGATTTTGGCAGACATATTCACACTACAGTTCTAGCTATTCCTGATTCTTGCAGAGTTGACCGTCTCTCACTTTATTATCAGATATCCTTGAAATTGGAGACACATGGATTTGATGGATGGACTACTCAAGTGGAATTGGCAGGATCTAGAAAGTTGCAGTCAATGGCTCAAAAAGTCTAAATGGAGATCAGTGATGAGCAGTGTTCCTGTGGGGTCCATATTGAGACTGTCCAGCAAGTTAGCAGACCATGCCAAACTCAGTGGTGCAGTTGATATGATAGACAGAAAGGATGGCATCCAGAGGGATCTGGACAGGCTTTAGAAGTGGCTGCACATGAACCTCATGAAGTTCAACAAAGACAAGTGCAAGGTGCTGCACAGGAGTAGGGGCAATCACTGGTACCAGTATAGACTTTGGTAAGAATGGACAGAGAACAGCCATGAGGAGAATGACCTAGGTGAATGAAAATTTGGACAGCCTAGAAAGAAAATCATATCCTGGTCTGCTTCAAAAGAAGTGTGGCCAGCAGATCAAAGGAAGTGATTCTCCACCTCCATTCTAGTCTTGTGATACCCCACTGCATTCAGATCTGGGGTCCTCAACACAAGAAAGACTTGCTCCAAAATCTGTTGGAGCAGGTCCAGAAGAGGGCCACAAAAAAGATGGAACACCTCGTCTGTAAAGAAAGGCTTAGAGACATGTTTTTTTTTCAGCCTAGAGAAGGATCTGGAGAGAGATTACTACAGCCTTTCTGTACTGAAGCTGGACTTATAAGAAAGATGGGAAAAGACTTTTTACTAGGACCTGTAGTGATAGGACAAGGGACAATGAATGTAAACAGTAAGAAGGTAGATTTAGACTGGATATAAGGAAAAAAAGATTCATGATGAGGGTGATGAGACACTGGAATAGGTTACCTACCCACAGAAGCTGTGGATGCCCCATCCCTGGAAATGCTCAAGGATGGATGGGACACTGAGCAACCCGATCTAGTGGAAAGTGTCCCTGGCCATGGCATGGGGGTTGGAACTGGATGCTCTATAAGGTCCCTTCAAACACCCAACCATTCTATAATTCTGTGATTCTACGATTCCTTTTTTTTTTTTCTTCTTTTTTTCAAAAGCTCCAGTGAGCAGAATGTAGCTAAAAAGTACTTGCTCTGTGTGTGTGTTATTTACTTCTTTCAGAAGTAATTCCAAATGGCTTTGTAACTTTTTTTGTTTGTTTGTTTTGTTTTGTTTTGTTTTGTAAAAACTGAAATAAATAAATAAATTGAAGCACTGGTATAGCTATTGACATTTCAAATAAGATTAAAAAAAAAAAAAAAAAGAATAAAAGAACAGAGCATGACCTTATTAACTATCCCATGGTTATTTGTAAATCTAGAAACTGAAAAAAAAAAAATGCAGTGATTCAAATGTGTATATGGTTGCTCTAACAACTCAAGCTTAAACCAACCTTCATATTCTCATGAGTTGGTCTTCTCTGGGATTTATTCTAATTGCTTTTTATCAATACATTTTTCTTTCATCTCATTATTCCTGTTATAATTCACAAAGGATATCGTACTCATTAATGAGAATTAGCAAGGCCTTATTAAGATCAAATGCCCTTTTCCCTTTTTGCCCTTTTGCTCAAGGGCAACTACTGTAGATCTTTCTGATATCCTGGGTAGAAGTTAAAGTAATTTATTTCATGGTAAATTATACTTCAGTGTGTAGTGGGTTTACATGGCAAGGTTTTGGTAGCAGGGAGCCATAGGGGTGGTTTCTGTGAGAAAGATCTAGAAGCTGCCCCATGTTTGGGAAGGGCCCCATTGTTTTCCAGATCCGAGCCAATAAGCGATGTTGTTTTGCGCCTCTGTGAGAGCATATTTAAGACAGGGAAAAAACGCTGCGCCACACAGCAGCCGGGAGAGTCAAGGGAGTGGGAGAACAGCCTTGCACCAAGGTCAGTGTAGAAGGAGGGGGAGAGGTGCTCCAGGCGCCGGAGCAGAAGTCCCCTGCGGCCTGTGGTGAGGACCATGGTGAAGCAGGATGTCCCCCTGCAGCCCATGGAGTACCACGGTGGAGCAGGGTTCCATGCTGCAGCCCGTGGAGGAGACCACGGTGGAGCAGGTGGCCCTGCACCAACGGAGGCTGCCGCCTGTGGAAGACCCCTGCCGGAGCAGATTCCGGGCCGGACCTGTAGCCCGTGGAGAGGAGCCCACGCAGGAGCAGGTGACCTGGCAGGAGCTGCTGCCCGTAGGGGAGCCAGGTTGGAGCAGTTTTCTCCTGAGGGATGGACCCCGTGGTACGGACCCATATCTGGAGCAGTTCTGGAAGAGCTGCTGCCTGTGGGAAGCCCACGCCGGATCAGTTCATCAGGGACTGCATCCCGTGGGTGGGACCCCACAGCACAGGGGACAAGAGTGACCGAGAAGGAGCGGCAGAGAAGAAGTGCTGTAGACTGACCATAACCCCCATTCCCCGTTCCCCTGCGCCGCTCAGGGGGAGGAGGTGGAAGAGGGTGGATGGGGGGGGAAGGTGCTTTTGGTTTTTTTTTCCCTTTGTTTTCTCACTTCTCTCGCTTGTTAGTTGTAGGCAATAAATCTTACTATCTCCTTATGCCGAGTCTGTTTTGCCCGTTACAATAATTATTGCGTGATTTTCTCGTCCTTATCTCAATCCTTGAGCCCTTTTCACATATTTTCTCCCCATTCCTCTTTGAGGAGGGGGAGTGAGAGAGCGGCTGTGGTGGAGCTCGGCTGCCCACTCGAGTGGAACCACGACACAGTGCCAGAATCCCAGTGTCACATGAGGCACTCAGTGACAATCCTGTTCACAATATTACCAAGAGCATTTAACAGTGCTGTTTTACTATTTTTTCTCTCCTGAAGGTTGAAACATGTCATTGCTAGAACAAGCACCACAGCTGGTGTATGAGATGAGAAAGATATCCCTACTCTCTGTCCTAAGGGCAATTAAATGCAGTCCTGAAGGACACAAGTAACTGAAAGTGGATTTTGATTTTTTATGTACAATTTCTGTCAAAACCAACAGGTGCTAATTCTGCATTACCAAGAGAAATATTTCAAAGGTAGCTTAGTGTGTTAATCTACTACTCTTTTCAAAGTACAAAAAAAGATGATTCTGCGGTTTTCACCCTTGCTAGAAAGTACTTTTTTCACTTTTTCATACTATTAAAAAGTATTTTCAAATAAAGTATAGAAAGAGATATTCATATAGATGCCAATTCAAATTAAAATAAATTCATTGTTTGATTTACAATATCAAAGGTGATAGTTTATAGAACATCCAAAAAATTGTTTCAGTATCAATATTGTTCAATCCAGTATGTTTTGTCATAACAGCTTCCCAAAAAGCAGGAGGCTATGCAGCCTCCCTGCTTTGGGGTTTATTTCTTTATATGTATGTGTGTGTGATACATGTATAGTTAATAAAAATATATATTATAATTATATGCAATTTTACATACCAAATACAATATATAAAAATATACATATCATATATATATAGCAATATAATATCTTTTATATAATATAATATAATATAATATAATATAATATAATATAATATAATATAATATTTATTTATTATTTATAAGCTTTAATTATATAATATATATTATATAATAAACTGTACAATTATATGTACAATTATATACAATTAAATAATAAATTCCATTGTATATCTTGTCATATTGCATATGTATATATATATATATTTAGTCCTTCTATTCAAACTCTTTATAATTACATGGTACCAGCCTACAGTAGCCTTCCAAAGGTTTGAATGCACTTGGAATTCTGCTGTGTTCCTATAAGACCTGTAGATTTGTTCTAGACAAAATTAAAAGTCACAGTTTCAAGCAGTTTGACACTTTCAGTTCACTTTTTCTGTACACTGACCATCACAGTATCATACCAATTTTGACGTAATGAGAGACATTGTCGGAGCATCAAGGGGTCATGTTAGGAAAACCAGAGACCTTTTAGAATTGTGTTTGGCCAGGGACATCAAAGGCAATAAGAAATGGTTCTATAGGTACTTCAGTAATGAAAGGATGACTAAAAAATTATGGGCCCTCTCCAGAAGGAAATACGAGACCTGGTCACCCCGGAGAAGGCTGGCATAGTTAATGACTATTTTTCCTCTGTTTTCACCGACAAGATCTCCAGCCACATGTCTCAGGTCCCAGAAAGCAACAACAGGAATTAGAAGAATGATGAATTTTCTAGTTTAGAAGATTAGGTTCAAGATCATCTAAGGATCCTGAAGGTGCACGAGTCCATGAGAGCTGATGAGATACATCTGTGGGTCCTGAGGGAACTGATGGAGGTAGTTGATAAGCCCCTATCCATCATATCTGAGAAGTCATAACAGACTGGTGAAGCTTGCACTGACTTGTTCTTGTGAGACCCCACCTGGAGTACTGTGTTCAGCTCTGGGGCCACCAGCACAAGAAGAGCAAAGAAGTGTTAGAACAAGTCCAGAGAAGGATCACAAAGATGATCAAGGGGCTGGGGCACCTCTCCTACAAAGACAGCCTGAGACAGTTGGGGTCTTCTCCCTGGAGAAGACTCTGGGGAGAACTTATAGCAGCCTTTAAGTACATAAAGGGGGACTACAGAGAAGCTGGGGAGGAACTCTATCAGGGATCATAATGATAGGACAAGGAGTAATGTCTTTAAACTAAAAGAGGGTAGGTTTAGATTAGATATTAGGAAGAAATTATTTACTATAAATGTGGTGAGAGAGGTTGCCCAGAGAAGCTGTAGATACCCCATCCCTTGAAGTCAAGGCCAGATTGGATGGGACTTTGAGCAACCTGATATACAGGAAGGTGTCCCTGACAATGGCAGGGGATTGGAATCAGATGATCTTTAAGGTCCCTTCCAACCCAAACCATTCTATGATTATATGAAATATACTCTACAGATCTCTTTTAAATGCTTGTGTCATCTTATGAAATTTAAAGTTGGCATCATGCTATTTATTGTTCAGTTTAACATCACCTCATATAAAGTCATCTTTTTCTGAATTTGTAGGTATAGTTTTTTCTTCCATGGATCATTGAGCTCCATCAGCCATTAAGCTGTTAATGCCTCACATGTTACTATTTTGATTTAAAAGGATTTGCTAATATGACTTCATTTATAACATGCATTTATAATATGCATTTATAATATGAATGCATTTTCCATTAATGTAGACTGTCCTTATTGATGAGGGCTCAGTTATGCAGGACTATTCTGGCCAAATTGGTCAGTCAAAAACTACAACATGGAAATTTGTGTTGAGTCTCTTGGGGTTCCCATGGAGGCTTTTTAATTATTCAAATTTGGTTTAAAAAAAAAATAAACCTGTGGCTTGTCTTAATTTTATTCATGTTTTGGACTGTTCAGATCAAATACTAATTCCATAAGAAAGATATATTACAGCAAAGACCTTTTTATCTGAAACTTGGAATTCTCTGAAAAGAATGAAATAATTTTACTGTAAAAGAGAACTAGGCTCATCATAGTATATCTGAATATAGTGGTAGGCCTATGGTTTCCAAGATGTACTTAAAGGAGTAAAGTGGTTGCTTTTTGTAGAATTTTAGCTTGTAAATTGGATGTCTGTGTGAAATAATTGCCTGAGGTGACTTGGAAATTAAACTGATATTCACATTTTAAAAAAAAGTACAGCATTGCAGGAACTTCCAGACTGGAGCGTAGCTGCACTGCATAGAGGCCTAGTTCCCTAGGTCTCCAACCTTAGATGTTAATCACATGGGGGAAGCCTGGTGTACTGACTCTAAGAGGAAATGTATGGATTGTGGAGAGGAGTGGAGACACTGTGGCTAGGCTCTGTGATAAGATTGTACTTGTATACATCAAAACTGATAAGCTGAACATTTACTACCTTGAGCCAATGGCCTGTCATGTTTTTGACAAAATGCTGTACTTTAGTGAACTTTTCTCATTATAATATCATTATAATAGTAAAATATCTTCATCCCAAAAGCTACCCATGTCCAAAGTGTGACCACCCCTCATGAGCATGAGCTGTGAATTTCTGTGAACCTATACCTTTAAACAAAAGCAAGACAAATTTGCACCAATCATAACCAAGATATGCATGACTACAGTCACTCAAGCCCCACCTAAAAGATAGAAAATAATATAATTTGGCTTAAGAGAGAGAGGATGTTAGGGAAAATACCATTGGGAAGGATACTTACTGACTACTGGGATCAGTTGACAGGCTGGACCTCTCTTCCTCCAGCTCATTGGGACACCTTTGGTTAAGATTTGAACACTTGGTTATATTAAATGCCTCCCTGGGAAACTTAGAAATCTCTATATATTGAGATATATATAGTGATATATAATATCACTTTATATTTTTTAATGCTCTTTTAGCCAGGCTGAGTTACTCATACTTTTGGTATTTGTATGTGTTTGTAGACAGAGAATTTATCACCAGAAATCTAAAGAACCTGTGTACCTGTTGCACTACTTATTAAATCTAGCTATGACAGTTCTCATTGAACTTGACCAAAATCTTTAAGTGTAGCTGTGGTAGTTCATAGAACGGAACTAGGCTGAGGGTGTATTATGTTATCTGTTATCAGATAAATTAATTTAACCTTTAACTCAACAGTCTAAGTCACTGAAGCACTTTTAAAATGAAAGTATTTAAAATGATTACCATACACATAAGGTGTTTTATTTCTTTGTAATTGTGATCTTGAAGGTGTATTTATGAAGTCTCATGACAAATTAAAACATTTAATACAGAAAGCCCAAAAGGAGTGAAAGAAAGTGATACGGAGAAATCATCTGTAGGCTTTGAAACTATTTGTTTGTTTTCTTTCTTTCTTTGTTTTTTTTTTTTTGTTTGTTTTGTTTTTGTTTTTTTTTTTTTTCTAATTGCACTGTGTCTCCCACTGCATCATATTTAGTTAAAACAACAAGAAAAAGATCAAAAAGGTAATACAGATGAGATAGTGCTCGCTTAGAGATTCAGGGATTTTTCAGTCCAGTTAATGCTAGGGTCTCTCAAAAAAGCAAGAAGTAAATGGTGCTGTCATAGCAAAAGAAAATGTTACTAGATTGTAATAATGAATTTTGCTGAAATAAAAAAGAGAGAGAAAGAAGGTTTTGCAGTGCACTGGGCATAACGATATGAACTTTTAAATTATACAGCTGTCCTGGTCTTCTATCCTGTTTCTAAGGGGGATGAAAATATGACTATCAGCTACAAATTAAATTTTATTAAAGCTACATGTTGTCTTTTGTATGACTTATTTACAGGATTTTTTGTTGTTGTTGTACTCAGAAACGTGTTATTAATTAACTATATTTTCAGGCAACATTGCTTTAATAGATGACTGAGAACTCTGTGCAGTCCTACTCAGTTTCTGCTATTGTCCTCTAAGCTCTCATCTAATGTCATCAAACAATCTCCTTCCTCCTTGCAAAGGAGTGTCCTCTGAGGCTGTTGGGGGACATTAGAGGGGATCAGATATTTTCTCCTATCTCAGAATGATAATTCTGTTGGACTGGACAGGAGGTCCTTCTAGCACAGACTCCTAGCAAGAGATCCAGGTATCTTGCTCTAAAAGCTGTTACTCTAAGACATTACATGTTTGGGAGGAAACTCAAGAGATGTTCATGCTGAAATCGGGTAAAACACAAATACAAGGTTACAATATCTAACAATATTTCTCAACATATTTTAGGGTAATAAACTGAGCATGTCAGCTTCTGTATAACCTACCTTGTTCTCACTGTTAACTTAGGTTTTCAGTTATGTCCTGCACTCCTGAAAAGTGTTGAGCTAATAGACAACACATTGCCCTAAGCAATCACCAAATCTGTTGCTTTTAACCTTACATCTGCCCTTTAATCTTTATATCCAAATATTTAAATTAAGGTTCTGTGTTTTTGTTTGTTTGTTTGTTTGTTTATAGCAGGGGGAGGGAGGGAGGAATTACTACATAGGTTGAAACTTTTGTCAGTGTATCCTACATTTTATTTGCCGTTAAAATCTACCTGCTAGAATTCACCATCATTTCATTAATAAATAGATATGTTACATTTTATGTAACTGAAATACTTCTATTAGTGTGTTAATTTCTTGCTTTACTATAGGCAATATTAATTTATCTGATTGTTACTTCTAAGAGAAAATTTAGATTGTTTTCCATCATAGGAAAATAGATGTAGTAATATATTATGTGGTGCAATGTTCAGGGTAATGCCAACTTTGAAATTTTGAGGTCAAACAATTTTTGTCCATTCTGTATACTGTGAGATAATAAATAAATAAATAAATAAATAAATAAATAAATAAAATCTTCAATATCCTTGAGAAAAAGTATTTCACTGGACACAGGATTTTGGAAACTGCTCTTCTTACCACACATTGATTTTTAAGTTAGTGCACGAAGTAAAATAATTTAGTAAGATTACCTAATATGTCTTCTGATCCAGTACACAGAAAGTACCAAATTAAAATTGCAAACTAAAAGGTTCAAAAGAAACAAAACATTGCACCCTAAAACAGGGTATTTAAACAGGAGAGTTGTGTCAATGGGATATGGCAGATACTGAAGTCTGCTGGACAGAATGATGAAGAGGAATACATCAGAACTGAATACAAAAAACATCACCTTTGAATGATCAGTCATGATCATTCTTAAATTCTTACTCTGCTTTCAAATAATTACTTCCATTAATATACATGTGCATTTTTTAAAAACTATTTCTGTCTCAGATTTCTGGTGTGAAAGAGTGATTTCTAATAGCTGTCTTCCTGCTAGCAGAGAATGCTGTGGGAGCTATGCATGAATTCCCATCTCACTGTTTTGGAGATTCTTTGCAAAGAATCTGCAGTTGCAGTAACACTGGAAGTGCTACTAAAGCTGTGAGACAAGCCTTTAAGATATTTTTAATCTTAATAGGAACTGCTCTACAGTAGGTCTGAGTGTCAGCTCCTTAAACTAGTTCAATCACATATCAGACACAACTAAATCATGAAGACAGCATACCAAGGTTACTAAGTCCCTCTAATTCAAGGTCTAATTATAATAGAGGTCTAATTCAAGGTCTAATTATAATAGTCTAATTCAAGGTTTTTAGCAGAGTTATAGAAAAAAAAGAGGCTACGCAGAAACTTCTGACTTTGTCAGCATGGGAGGAATGAAAAATCTGCAACATTTTCAGTATTTCCAATAAGAAGACACAATTCCAGTGCTCAGGATATGCTAGCAAGCATCTGTCAGGGTTTGAGAATACCAGTTGTCACAGAGCAGTGAGGCATATGGTTCATAAGACAGTGTGTTGATGTGCTGTGAAGAGCATCCTCTTGAGCACAGGAAGTAATGTCTCCCACCCTCACTCAATGCTGCTGTTAATTGCAGTCATGGCTGGGAAGGAAGTGCACTGGCAGATGACCTCTGCTTAGGTGCTTTGTCTGAAGCTCACTGCAGTACCTTGGGACAATCTGTAAATGACAAAGGGTGGAACAATCTTGTAATAAAACCAAAGAAAAAAAAATGTTCTAACATAGCAGGTTGTGTTTGTATTGGTGATTAAAACAATGCAAATATCACTTGATAATGATTTCATTATACTGTGAACAAAGTTTACAAGCTTTAGACATCAGTATAAAACACTGAAAAGAGAAAAGGACACAAGCAAAGGAAATTTTCAGAAAAGTCGAACTTTGCTGTTATGCTCACATATAGTCTGTTGCTATAGAAAAGCTTAGCCGGTAATATGGATACCTAACATCCTTCTAAATGAGTATTAAGCTAACAGATGCTAAATCTCTGATCTAAGCATGCTGTCTTTTAAGAGCTGCAAGCATTCTTTATATGTGCATTAAGCACATCTCTTCCCTTCAGGCCATCCAACATTATCAGACATTTATAGAACAGTGAAAAAAAATAAAAATAAAAATTCTACCTAGAGAATTTGCCTAGGTGTGTCACAAACTGATATGGTAACATCTGCTTTAAAACTGTTAGAGGTTTTCTTGGTTCTTTCATCTAGGGGTACCAGTTACTAGCTTTAAAGTTGTTCAGAGCATAACAATGTCCAGTATTGTAACTAAGCATATTAACTGCAAGCTTTGATTTTATAATAAACCACAAATATGCAAAAACACAACTTAAAAGTAAACATAAACACATCTTTCTTCACTGTCCACCCTCCAGAGAAACTATACAAATTAACAATAGGATTTATTCTATTGCTGGTTTTGGAAATCACTCCAGTTAGAAGATGCTGACTAAGCATGATAGTGGTATATGTATATCTACCTTAAAACAGAAAAGGAAAAGCAAAATATCCTTTGTGTTTCTCCTTTCAAGAAATCATTGGTTGGATTTATTTATTTATTTATTATTTTTTCTTATAACTTTATATCACTTGAAATAACTTGGATTATTCACCCATATCAGAATTCACAATATCTACTGTTTTATCTCTAACTAATCAGAATAAAAATAGTTTTTTTATACATGCTATTGAGTAAGCAAATTAGAAAATTAAACTGATCTTGTTTTAAACACATACATCAAGCTCACTTATTCTTAATTCTGCCTGAGATTACCAGATCCATAAAAGCAATATCTGACATGCCCAGTACTATATTCTACATTAAGAGAGAAAAGCAACAAAGCAGTTTGTGGTACTCAACAACACAAAATTAATAGTAATAGTAATTAATAGTAATAGTAATAGTAATAGTAATAGTAATAGTAATAGTAATAGTAATAATAAAGAAAAATGAATTTAGAAAATGGTGAACTGCCAAGAATTTATTACTCCATAGATAGTGCTGCTGTTTACCTTGTTTGGAGAAACTCTTCCAATAAAATGTTCAACTGTCTATTTATATTTTTGTTGCTCTGCCCTCTGTATACCACCATAGCACAGGTGGATTCTAAATATTTAGCTAATAGATACAGAAGAATTTAACTGCCTGTGACTCTACTTTCTTGGTGGGGCTCTGAATGGTGTCTGCAGCAGAAGGAAGGAATGCCTACCAAAAGCCTCTCAACTTCCCTTAACAGATACTTGCTCTAGGGAGTCAATTCCTCATTCTTCCACTTCTATTATTAGTTTCCAATTTCCTGCTGGTCAGTCTCTTGAGAGTAGATATAAATTGCTTGTTTTCTAGACATGGACGTATTTCTTTTTCCTTTTGTAGCTTGACAGAGACATATAGCTTTTCCTTAGTTTCCTTAGTTTGTCTTGTGCTGTAATCTCTTCTGCAGTCTTGCATCTCCAGTACTGGTTGCTGCTTGATGTCTTATATCAGGTACTGTCAAAGTTAAATACTTGATGGTCTAAATCATTATTTCAGGTCACAAATTAGTCAAAGGACTAATGTAGTGTCTATTAAGCATATATTTAATTTATATTAAAAAAAAACAAAAACAAAAAAAAAAAAAACAACTTCATAAGTCTGTTGTTACTCTTTAACCTTACTAGCTACAATTTCAGAGCTCTCTCACACTGACAAACCTATTAGCATTTTTTAGTTTTATTTAACGTAAAGTTACTATATGCTGAGATTCTCTTTCTCAAGTTCTTTCTCTCCTATACAGGTGTCAGAGCCTTACTTGAATACTCAGAAGACTCTACAACAATATAGTTATTCCAGCTCCTCAGGAATCCTATTTCTTCCCTCTGTCTCTCTGGGTAAAGATAAGAACACTGTTGCCTTTTCTGCAATCTTTCTCACTTGGAATACCAGTGAGTAGTATTTAGGTTCTCAAATAAAGAGCTTAACTGGATTCATAGCAACAAACAAATGTTGGACTTCTAAAACCTAAACTCTCATTGCTGACACACTGCTCCTAAGGGGTCAATGGATTTGTGTCCAGCAATTTTATGTGCACTATAAGGGAATATATATAATCTCACCATTATTTTACTAGTATACATTTATGGCCATCAGTGCCCTCTTAAGACCCAGCCTTCACAGTCAGTGGGAAGCTGGCTGGAAAATAGTTTCTTTATGCATAAACACCAAGTCAAAAAATAATGTTTGCTGCACTGAATCAAGGCTTTTATTTCTGCTACATGTAGCCTGACTGTGCCTAAGTCTTCCACAAATCTAAAAACAGCTGGATGTTTGTAGCTGTGCCCTAGCAGCTCATAGCCTACACAGTGGAAGGTGGTTAAGACAAAGTTAATTTTTTATTTATTTATTATTTTTCCCATGGTAAACAGATTAGTACAATATAGTGCATAAATGCTGAACTGAAAAAAAAAACACCACCACCACCACCAACAAAAAACAATAATCTCATTTTATATGTCATGGAAAACAGTGTTGCTTGCATTTGTACAGTTATTTAGCAGCAGAAGCATTTGATAATTTCTGTGTTCTCATAGCAAAGTCTGAAGCTCAGTTGTTTTGGAAACTGATCTAGTTTAACCCCCTTTCTGTGTATTTTCTGTTTCTCTGTGTTTGCATCTTGGGCTTGTCTCAAGTGAGTTTAGGGTGCCTTTACAGTGAGTCTTACATCTCCTTGACAGAATGCATTTGCTTTATGAGCACTTAAAAATATTTGGCTGCCTCTTTTTCACAGTTTGGTTGTTTTGTAGAACTGCTTATGCAGAGATGCTGCTTCTGTCAGATGAAATATACAATCATATTACCTCATCTGACAGAAACAGTAAGCATCACGGATTTTCTGAGAAGAAACATCAATATGCAGCGTGTAAAGTTTCACATTTCCCAACACTACTAATTACATTATCACCTTAACATTGGCTTCTAATAATAGCTATTACTATAATGTGTACTGCTGTTTATCTTCTTTAGAGAGAATTCATCTGACAGACTGCACAGCTCTTTTATCTCAGTCATTGCCTTGAACTGACTCAGATGAACAGTTCCAGATGAACCAGTGCCAACCTACTTCAACTATGGGAAAGTTAGAACCTCAATGAAAGAAAAAAAAATGTCTTCCTTGGTATGGTTTCAAATGTCTGTTATTATATGTATATAGGACAATAGCAGTTGATATTCTTGATTTTAAAAAGTGTTTTTTTTTTGTTGTTGTTTTTTTTTTTTTTAAATTTTATTTTATTTTGAGTTCAAAATTAGATATAACATGCAACCTGACTAAGGAGATAGGTAGGGCAACTGTCAGGAAAAGTGACAACTACTGAACCAAAAAGATTCCATGTTGTAGTTACTCTTAGTCATCAGATCCCTTTTCAAATTGTAGCTAATATATATCTTATTTGTTTCTGAGAAGGAAAGGATATAATACCTAAAGAGAAGGAGGCAGCTATATATGGTAGATGAAAAACGGAAACCATTCTGTGGATGAATATGAAAGAGAGCAAATTCATTCTCCTCACAAAGGTACATTATATATACAAATATATGAATATGCAAAACATATAAAGTATCAGAAGAAAAGACACTGGACTTGAGAAATGACCAAGGAAGCAGCATAACCAACAAGTGTACCACAATGTTCCTGGGAGTCTTTGAAGAGACTGAAAGTCCATGAACTATATACTTACAGTGATTCATAGCAAGTGACATGGGTGTTTAACAACAGCCTGAACAGCCTATGTGGAAGTCTGTGTGAGATCCCAAAGTATTATCAAGTAGGAATAAATAGAAAATGATAGGTGCCGAATGCATTGAGGAAGGACGTCAACTAAGACCAAACAGTGCATTAACATATGCAAAAATGTGAGGTTCATTGTTAAATTACCTGAAAAAGCAAAGAACTAAAGCTGTAGCAAATAGTTATATCTGCGTATAGCCAGAAACAACTGTAAATTTATGAGGAGAAGATGCTGGATATATGAAGGGCAGAGGTGTGGGGGGTGGGGCAGGGATTTCACTGGAAGCTGACCTAAAACATCAAAAGCAAATAAAATTCTGCATGGGTGGAATGAAGAGAAGGAAAATGTAAATTAAATTTTGGGATCTTGCTGAAGGAATATGGCAAACACTACTGAAGTAGGATTGAAGCAGCAGGAAAATCACTGGAGCACAAAACCGTGAAAGCCCAAAGAAGCAATGGATAAGGAGTAAATCATTTAGAGTGTTTGAAAACACTTCAGTGATCAAAATGGAAGGAGAGCAGAGAGAATATTTTGGGTATACCTAGCCCCAGCTTTTTAATGAACTCTTATTAGTGAACAGACTACTTATTTTCCCTGTCATTACAGAGAACGAGAGTGAAGAATATGAACTGAGAGCTTGGATGACAACTGTGAAGTGTACACAAACCAGGACTGTAATAAAGATGCTGAATTCAGTTAGCAGTCAATCATGTTTGGAAAGCCCTTAAACTTTGAAGTTCTGCACTAGATGCAGAACAAAATAATATAGTTTCTCATGCAGCTGTTCACTCACTTTTCTTCCCTTGAGTACCAACAGAGCTGACACCAAACTGCTGAATGTCCCTGAATGATCACTTCATATTACAGTTTGTTTTTCACTCAATACAGATCTTGTTAAATTACCAGTTGTTTCCTGGTAACTTCTTTGTGTTTAGCAAAAATTAGTTATTATGTTCTAATTCATTACAGTTTGCAAAATATGTAATGCTATTATGTACAAATTTACAAAATGTAAAAGTCTGCAGTATGAATGTTTCATAATTCTTCCAAAATAGGTATCTGTCATGACAAAAAGATCATTGTCTTTCAGTGTAACAATAATTCTAAAGCTCTGCTGCCTTCAGTTTCTCCTATTTGCCATCAGTGTATAATGACAGTTTCACATCCTCCGGTACATCATATGAATTGTCTTTACAAAATTCATATAGACTGTATTGATTTAGGCATGGCCATCTATAAGCATCATGTATAAAAAGATTAGAAATGTAATAACATTTCAGCTGTACTCTTGAAAAGGAGGGAGACCGAAGCTAACACTTTGTAATACATAAGCCTATTGCCTTAGCAAAAAATTTCTACAGAAATTTCTACAGAAAAAAATTCCTGTAGCTTCTCCATACAAAAAGAACTCATCCATTAGTTATGCCATAGTTGTATTATTATGTTGTATGTCAAGTTTGTCCACAGCACATAATACTTCTTTATCTACAATACATATAGATATGTATGTGTCTTATAATACATACTGCAAATATTTAGGCTACAGAAAGATTTCTGAGAGGTTATTAGAATTTGTTAGTCTTGTTGGAAAACAAACAAGCTGAAACAATATCTTGAAATCAATTAAATATGAGTGTTATCTTTTTTTCCTACAACCAGTTTGTCAATACTGTAGTTTAAATGTCCTTATCTAATAGTTAAGGGTAGTTATCTAATAGTTAAGAGTCTACAAAAAATACTCTGTTTCAAATGAATGGATCAGTAGATATGATATCAGATATATCATAAAATATGTATGCCTTGTTGTCTACCCATCTTTCAGCAAAGTTATAAATTAAATACAGATGGAGGGACTAACATTTAGGGTAAACAAGGTTCAATTTATCAAAACAGCCAATAAGATCATCATATTTAAGTTTATCAACCCATTGAGGAAATAAGCAGCAGTTTCTTTGCTTAAGTGCTTTTGGTTTTATTTTTTTTTCCTTTGTTTTTTTTTTCCTTTTTTTTTTTTTTTTTTTTTTTTCCTAGAACTAAATCTTACAGTCAATGTTTTTTTGGTTTAGAAAGAAATAAAATATGTTAGAAACACTTGACTATAATAAGATAATTTTAGGTGCATAAACAAAATAATGAAGGTAAAACTCTTGAAATAATTTATTTTAAAAAATGCACCATTACAATAAAAATTTCATGTGGAGAAGGAGGGATTTAGATGATGGGTTTTCATAGGATTGGGAAGGAACATTTACATGAATGTCATTTGACCTGGCAGAACATAAAGTTGTTTAAATTACCAAGAGATAAACTGAGTATTTGAAGATTTTTATATGACCCTCAGTACTTATTTCTATGTAAATATTTTTTATAATGAGTATTTTTTTTTATTCAAGTTTACTCTATTCCAACCATAGACAGTCGTCTACTGTATTCCAACCATTTGCATGAAGACTGCCTAAATTTCCTAAGGCTTGCAGTTAGAGCTCTAAAGATTCAACAGTAGTGAATAATCTAGATTTTGATTTATATGATATAATTTAATAGGATTTTAATTTTCTTGTTGATGAATCCAAATTATTTGAATCTTTGCATTTGTTTATGTAAATAGATACTGGAGTCATAAAGTTGCTGCTTCTCTAGTAGCCATAACTTATTGCTAGTTATCAGTCTCCGGAGATTGACAATGTATGTCGCCTTATGCCTAAGATTGTTGTATTTTCATGATAGGAAAAAATACATATCTAACATATGGTATGCCTACCAATGCAATTTTTTAGTTGTAAAGTCAAGGAAAACTGTGGCAGTTTTAAAAGCAAAAGTGAGCATATTTTTCAACAGCTGTATAATTGTATACAATTATATATATAGATTGTTTATAGATTATACAATTGTATAATCTATCTTGTACATCAACAATATGACTAATGAACCAAAATCACTTGAAGTTATTCTGTTTCTGATAAAACCATTAAATGACTCTCAGCCAAACAAAAGGCCCTACACAGTTTCAGGTGACATGAATCCATCAACATAATACACACGTATCTAACAGAAGTAACTATTCCATTTAAGGTTAAGGTATAGTACATTTTAAGTAACTGCAGATACTGTTTGCTCTTTCTTTTAAGATGTTGTTTGATCTTTCTTTTTAACAGACTGCTGTAAAAAACAAACAAACAAACAATTAAAAACCTTCTTTTCACTTAAATAGTCTTTTATACATGGATTCACAATTTGAAAAATAAGTATTTAGGCCTGCAAATATTCCTGTAATTTGCAAACATTTGGAAAAAGAGGGCTTTATTTATGGTTACTCAAAATTCAGTAAATTTCTATCGCAATTTCAGTAAATTTAAAGACATTTTGAATATGAAGTATGAACTGAGACAAATGAGAAAAAAAAATCAACAACAAAAGAGGAAAAAAAAACTGAAAACACCACCAACAAGAAGGAAATAGCTCTATGTGGAGTAGAACTCCTTCACAAAGGGAAGGAAATTACAGAATCTATTAGCAATGGGAATACATTGTGTGTGATGTAAAATTCAGACATGTACAGTTAAGAAAACGCTATCAGCTTTTTAGATGCAGGTGCAAATGTTGCCTTATTCCTTCCTTCTTATGTTTGCTATCCCTTTCAGAAAGAAATTCCAGAGGACAGATTTATGAGACCAGGAATATGCCAATAAACATCTTTTTTTTTTTTTTCTTCTTTTTCTTTCTCAGTTTTTTCTTTCTCCAATTTTTTCTTTTTTTTCTTTTTCTTTTTCTTTTTCTTTTTCTTTTTCTTTTTCTTTTTCTTTTTCTTTTTCTTTTTCTTTTTCTTTTTCTTTCTTTTTCTTTTTCTTTTTCTTTTTCTTTTTCTTTTTCTTTTTCTTTTTCTTTTTCTTTTTCTTTTTCTTTCTTTTTCTTTTTCTTTTTCTTTTTCTTTTTCTTTTTTTTCTTTTCCTTTTTTTTTTCTTTTTCTTTTTCTTTTTCTTTTTCTTTTCCTTTTCCTTTTCCTTTTCCTTTTCCTTTTTCTTTTTTTCTTTCTTTTTCTTTTTTCCTTTTTCTATTTTCTTTTTACATTTTCTCTGTCTTTTTTTTTTTTTTTCTCTCTCTCTTTTTTTTTTCTTAAAAAAATCATCCTTCCATTGCGCTATAGTAAACTGTTGAATCATAACAGAACAGCTTCCTCATGAGGAAAATTTCTCATTTAAAGTATCAGATTATTTTCTTTCACTTGCAAGTATTCTGAGAGTGATAGTCAAACAAATAAAAATTCATTCCCTCCTTCTTTTTTCTTTTTTTCCTTACTTAAACATTGGTGCAGATGTCTCCAAATGAAGAAACAAAGTTAAATCTGCAGTTAAATATAATTGATGGTCAGTCACAAGTCATGTTCCTCAGGGACCAGTATTGGGGCCAGTTTTATTTAACATTTTTATTAGTTATCTTGATGAGGGGACTGAGTGCACCCTAAGATTTCAGAAAACACTAAGGTGGGCTGGAGTATTGATCTGTTTGACGGTAGGAAGGCTTTTACAGAAGGATCTGGATAGGTTAGATTGTTGGCCATGTCCCACTGTATGGCATTCAGCAACGCTAAATGCCAGGTGCTATACATGGGTAACAAAAACCCAATGCAATGATATGGGCTTGGGGAAGAGTGGCTGGAAATTTGCCCAGCAGAAAAGGGCTTGGGGGTGCTGCTTGACAGCCAGTTGAACATGAGCCAGTAGTGTGCCCAGGTGGCCATTATTGTGGTTTAACCTGGCAGGCAACTAAGCACCAAACAGCCGTTTGCTCACTCTCCCTCCCCCACAGTAAGTTGGGCGAGAGAATCAGAAAAAAAAGAAAGGTAAAAACTGTGGGTTGAGATGAAGACAGTTTAATATGGCACAAAAGGATGGGATAATAATAATAGATAAATAAATAAATAAAAATAATGAAAACCACAAATAATGCAAAAAGATTATACAGAGTGAGTGATGAACAATGTAACTGCTCACCACCCACTGACTTGTTCCTAGCCAGACCATGAGCAGCAGCTGCCTGCCCCATATGTTATGGGACACCCCTTTGGCCAGTCTGGGTCAGCTGTTCTGGTTCTGTCCCCTCCCAGCTCCTTTTGCAACCCACGCCTCCTCACTGGCAGGGCAGCACAAGAAGTTGAAAAGTCCTTGGTGCTGAGTAAGCACTGCTCTGCAACAACCAAAACACCAACTTGTTATCAGACTTGTTCTCATCCTAAATCCAATACACAGCACCATACCAGCTAGTAGGAAGGAAATTATTCCAGCTGAAACAAGGACAGACAGAAAGATCAACGGCATCCTGGCCTGCATCAGAAATAGTGTGGCCAGCAGGAGTAGGGAACAGCTGAAGGAACTGGGGTGCTTAATCTGGAGAAAAAGAGGTTGTAGGAGACCTAATTGCTCTCTACTATAATTGGAAAGGAGGAGGGCAGGTTTATTTTAGTTGTCAGGAAGAGTAACTTCACAGAAATAGTGGTTGGGCATTGGAACAGGCTGCACAGGTAAGTGGTAGTCACCATCCCTGGAAGTGTTTTAGAGATGTGTGGATTCACTTAGGGACAAGATTTAGTGGTGATCTTGGTAGTGTTAGTTGACATTCTTGAAGGTGTTTTCCATCTTAACAAATTATTTGATTCTATGATTCTATAAAAAGTTATCTCAGAAAAGGAACCTAGTCCAAGGGGAAAAAACAAAAGCTTCCAAACATTTTTCTTTTCTTTCTTAAAACTTTTCTTTCTCTCTAGGGAATTCTCAGTTCTTCTGCACTTAATTTATATATTTCCTAATTATATGAGCCTCTGTGTACAATAAAAATTACCCTAACAAAAGTGATCCACACTTACATAACTTTGGGAGTCTTTGGGAAATGGACTATCTACAGGTTTTAAATAATCTAGTTCAGAAATTTGAAGGGGGGGGGGATGGGGGATGGAGCAGGGGTTGTTTTTTTTCTTGTTTGTTTGTTTGTTTTGATCCTAAATACTGGGAGTATTAAACCACATCTGCATAAGATTCTAAAATGCTTGTAAGCCAAGTCCAGAATAACTGTTGAAATGGACTACTCACAGAAAAGGATGAGCACTTGGTATTACATCCTGAAAAAAAAATAATCTTTTGCTACTATTTGAAATTTACTTTAGCAAGTTTATGTATTCTCTTTCACTCAAAAGCACTCTTGTAGCTACCTTCACTGTGCAACAAAAGGGTGTTTAACAGAGCAAAGGAATAAAGTGCAGCATGCAATGCTGATAAATTCTTATCTGTTTTAAATTATTTGAGTTAATGTGGTAAACCAAAAATTCTAAATATATGACAAGAAAGAATGAATGCTCTGAAAACCTATTCACTTCCAGAACAGTCTTGATATCTCATAAGAACCAGATAATTAATACTAAATCTTCTTGAAACTATTTTGTTTGTTACATGTATGTAGATTCAAGATATAGATACATTTGTTGTTGGAGGTTTCCTAATATTGATTTTCCTTCCAAAGGGCCTGGATATTTTTTTCATTTTTTTATTTTTTATTATAGGTAAAACATACTTTCAAATTATTTTTTTCTATCAAATTGTGTTTTTTTTTTGTTTGTTTGTTTGTTTGTTTGTTTTTCTGCTTGGACTTGATGTGTGTTTTTTGTTTGTTTGGTTTTAGTTAATATTGTTTATTTTTATATATATATATTATTTAAAACATATCTTCATTTTTATTACTAAAAGTAATCTACTAAGTAATGGAAGAAGATGTTCTTTTTCTGAGTCAGAGACCGGATGCAGTCTGTATGCAGTATCTGATTGTATATAAACTTGCAAAATTACATCTAAATACTTAGTAGAAGTTCCCATAAGAATAATTAGATGTGATTTGGTCATTTGTATTATCACAGATGTAAAAAATTAGAATGCAAATATTTTCCTTTGTACAGTTGGAATTTGTATATTGGAAGTGTGAATTTAGGAACTTGACCAACCATAGCATTTTCTGATCCTTCAGAATGATACACTAACAGTCTTCATTTGGTCCATGAAGGATCATGGTCAATCCCTAAAGAGCCAGGCAAAGCCTGAGGATATTCTTGTTTGTTTGAAGACTGAGCAGTATATAAGGAGGTAGAAGACAAAATGTTGTAACCTTCTCTTTTCCAGACCGGTAGACACTCTTGCCATGAATCTCCAGCCCTACAATTCTTTTCCTACCAATAGTCAGACTGACCTTTGGTTGCTCAAAGGCTGTATTTGTGATGTCACTATTGGGAATGTAGTGCTTTAGCTAGCTTTAGCTAAATAAATGTGTAGACTTCTGAGTTGACTTTTTTTTTTTTTTTTTCTCACCACACTTTTTTATACTAAAATACAAGGTGCAGATTAGGTAAGTCTGAAGAAACTCGAAGAATGACTGGACCTTAGTAGAATATATGTTGACTGAAACACTTCTGATCTCATGAACCTTTACAGTTATTTTTCACAGGACATGTGAATCTTGAATTTTGAACTCTGTTGGTGGTAGAAAGGGCTGTTTTAGGTTTTCTGTGAATGTCTGATGCTCTAAACAGACAACATAAATCCTGTTAGTTCTGTTAGTCCTGAGTTTCTGTTACAGAAAAATTCTGCTAAATATTCAATTTAACAATGGTTCTTTGCCCTAGAAATTTAGTAGGAGTCTTTGGCAACAGTGACTTTTCTGTATTCCACCTGTGTTACACTGGTGTGAGATGTCAGGGGGAGCTAGACCACACTGCTGAGAAAAATGATATATACTTAAGAAGTCACAGCTCATGACTTTTTTGTTGTCTTCATGCAGAAGCAGATATTTTAAAATATCCAGATTTTAAGTTTAACTTTAATTTCAAGGCCTCCTTTTACTTTTTTAGTGACTTTAATGTAGAAATAACATTAATGTAAAGAACAATAGGGTGGACATGTTTTGCTGCATAATAATGAAGCAGGAATGTTTACTACAGAAATCCTATGAATACCTGACTGGTGCTCTGTTAACAACAATTTCTCATAATACCTTGAATTTGCTTTGAAGACTCCTATGCTTTTATTCATTCCCTATCTTCCAGAAATTTATGTTTCCTATGTTAGTGAGTGTCCACTGTATATCTATAAAAGGTAGTTTTTAATTTGAAAAGAATTTCTAAATTCTTTTCACTTATTTTGTAATTTATTTAATATTTTCAAGAGTCAAAATGAAGATGCATAGTGTTTTTATTCCATTTAAATAACAACAGCAACAATAATAATAATGAACTATTAGTAATTATTAATGAAGAATGATAAATATTATTTATTATTAATAAATAATAATGTAACTATATTGTGATTATTATTAATAATATTTTTTTTTGTTGTTGTTGTTGTTGTTGTTGTTGTTGTGATTCACTCCCATGACGTTTTGGTGCTAGTTAGTTCTCTAGCTAGTTAGCTAGAGAAGGGTCCTCAAGCCTTGTAATTTCATCTCAGTACTTACAGCTTCATCCGAGTTTCTGTCATGTTTTTCCAATCCCAGATAAAAGTCTTTGAGAGACCTTTGCTTTGCTGTACAGTTTAACAGCAGTCAACTCAGTATAATATTGAAAGATTTTAAATAACTTTCTGTAGTCAGCATTTGTTCTTGTTCTTCAGAGGGTGTGATTTGGTCCAACAGATAGACATTTGTGGTATCTTGCACTTGTGCCTTTTGAGGTCCTAATTTATCACAATAATTCACTGAGAACTCTGTAGTTAAACAGGTGTAACACCATAGTGACATAGTAATTAATTAGGTTTTTATTGTAGTTGTGCAGTTCAGTGCAGACAACTCCAGAGATTATAAAGTATATTGTTCTCGGAATTTAGAAATCAATTTAAAGTCTTGTCCTGTGTGCTTTAAAGTTCTTAATTTGACCAATTGTTTTGGAGTATTGATATTTTGCTGAGGTCACAAAATAATTCAGTCACAATTAACAGTTTAATCAACTTTGTTGTTGTTGTTGTTTAATTGGTTTTGGTAACTAAATACAGATTTCTCCAGAATGCTGCCACAACAGTGGTGATGGGCAGCTGCATGAAGCCAGTATATCCAGAGTGCTTGCCCAGGATAAAGAGGGGAGAAAAGAGAGAGAGAGAGTGAGCTATGTTACTGCTGCCTACTTGTCAGTTTTTAATTCTAACAAAGACAGAGGAGTACAAACTTCCTATAAGCACTGAAAGACAGATATATTAATCTTGCACAATGGATTTAGTGCCAGCTTGAATCTACACTTAGTGGCTTGCATTTACATCTATAGAGCAGGCTATAATTACAAAGTCTCTCAGTGCTATGCTGCTGCTGTAATTCATCTGTTTCCTTGGCAAAGGACAAATGGTACAGATTGCTTAAGAATGCCAGGCAGCATCACTGATGAT
Source organism: Aythya marila (assembly GCF_965140915.1). NCBI lineage: Eukaryota > Metazoa > Chordata > Aves > Anseriformes > Anatidae > Aythya > Aythya marila. The sequence goes on from NC_139043.1 coordinate 83,110,542, forward strand.
CTGATAAAACTATTAAGATTATAACTATAATGAGCACAATTCATGCCAGTAATGGTGAAATTGATATTAAAAATGAAAATATTTATGATGGACTTATTATGGATTTACAATAAATATGCCTTGTTTTATCAAGAAGGAAGTGCATACAGAAACTTAGTTTATACATTTAAAGAGAACACAAGCTTTCTTTTAGCACCAGACATTTGATTTCAAAAATGAACTTTTCTTCCTCTCCTCCTTTGTCCATCATTTTCTACAGGAATGAGTAGGAAGAGATTAATAACAGCATTTTATCAAAGTATTGGAAAATCAGAGCTACATTCATAAGATTTTTTTTTTCCCACTCAATAGGGAAAATATAACCTGTTTACTATATGCATATATGGAATGTGTCTGCCCAGAAAATAATGGTGGTGTAGAAGAATTTGGCATACCTGTGCTGGTCTAATAGAAATGGCATAAATAATAGCACTGCTTAGTGTGCATCATACTCCAGCAGTGCAGATTTACTAAGACTGAAGGAGTGTTGTCCATAACTCTAAGACTCTTTCTTCTTTGCCCTGTCACATTATCTGACACCAGAAAAGAACTCAAGTAATATACCAATATTCCTGTCAGAACTGCACCCATCCTTGTATTGCAAGATTACTTTTCCAAAACTTTGCATGAACTAGGAGTCTGGATACAAGAAAAGGTCTTCGGAACATTTCTGAAGTGAGTGGGAGGAAATAGCCCATTCTGGTAGTCCATTAGCATACCTACTTTTCAGTTTCCATAACCTGGGGTATAGTACTTTGTTATGCCTCTTGGACCATTAGAGGAATTGCTGTATTTACAGACCTGAAGAAAGTTAATCTTTCAAGTTTGTTGTGATGCAAATGAAGGCACCAGTCTTTCTTCAAACACAGGGAAGCTGAAGGCTTTCCACTTTGTCTCATCATAAGGATATCTCTCATCATAGTGCTAACCACAGGACAAAATGAATTGAGTCAATAGACATTGGGCTTCAAAGAGTGTTTCATACAGCTGGAACAAGGAGGTATAGGTCTGTGGTTGTGCTGCATCTATCACCTGAGATTGTCTTTAAAGTAGCCAATGATACACTCAAGAAGCGTAGACTATCCTTTACGTTTGTGAGAACATATACAAGGTGCAAAGAGATACACATACTGGAGATTTTTCTGTATCTGGAACAATTATTTTCTCTGTTCTATGTGAACAAGATGAAAAATGAATAAGCTGCTATTTATGATTTACCTAAAAACAAAACAAACAAGCAAAACAGCAGGAGGTTAATCTGCTTTGTGTTGTCAATCTGTAACCAACTCAGAAGTGACAGTTATAAAGGGAAAATTCTCTGTTTCCTTAGGATGATGACTGATTTCTGTTTGGGGTTGTGAGGATTCAACACTGCAGACAGGTAGTTAATGTTACCAGCTCCAAAAAGCATTTGCAAAGTTGTGCAAGCATGTGATTTGTTCTTGGTTCTAACTTCTAACCTAACATATATTTACTTTCTGGGGATATGGCCACTCAGTATGTGGGAGGCATAAGACATATAAGACATATGAAGAACAAAGGAGGATGTTTTTAGCAGTCCAAAGCTGAATTAAAGAGTTGTTCTGAGCTGCTCTAAGAAGACAAGGATCTTCTTCACTCATCTTTGTATTTCCTTTAAGTACCAGGATAGATTTTTATTATTATTATTTTTTTTTTTTTTTAACAATAGTGTGTTTATGTTCTGCCCTCCTACTCCTTCTTTGTTCTTTACATATCATGAGTCTTGGTTCCATCTGGATAGGGAATAGGATAGATGTTTGCAGAGTTTCATACATGGCTCTTGTCAGGATCTTTTTACAGATCTTTTCTATAGTAAAAACCTCATAAAAGATGCTGTTGATCTGGAGCTCTGTTTCCACCAGAGCTCCACCCAAGTCTTATCTTTCCACCCATTTTGCTGCCATTTATTTTTTTTTGAATTTTGAATTTATTCAAAATTTATTATTGATTTTATTTTGAATTTTGCCTAGTTTTCTTCTGAAAACAAAAGCTTATAAAAAAAAAGCTTATGTTGTGTCTGTCTGATTGCATGTGTTTTAATAAAAGACTGCTGACTCATGCCTAGTGGTTTTCTCTTTTTAGTGCACACAAAATAATCAGCCCACAAATCTCTAGATCTGTAACTGCAATTTCCCTGGCAGTGTCACTCTCTTTCATGTCACATGTTTTTTGGGATAATGCAGGAGTTTGTACATGCACACAGTTGGTTATATAAATAAGAGTGATTAATATTCTTGATATTTTAAATAGAAAACCAAGCAAACTTTTTCCTCCATAAGAAAAATACTGTTACTGTACTATTATTTTAACTCTACCATAAATTATAAATTTATGGTACAACAGGAATTATAAACCACAGTGTTGACTAATTGTACAATTGCATTACATATCAACATGAAAGTGTTCAGCTCATAGTAAAACGTTGTCATTTTTCATAGATCGTGATATTGACTTGTCCAAAATAAAATCTTTTTTTTATTTCCTTCTTTATTTTTTTTCCCCTTCACTTTTTATTTATTTATTTATTTATTTATTTATTTATTTATTTATTTATTTTGTCAGCTGTTGGTCTTACAGGGAAAAAAAAAAAAAAAAGACTAGCTTAAATGCACTGACTGGAAGGAACAATTGAACTGATGCATATGGGAAAACACAAGGATAGCTATATACGTATAGTTATAAGGATAACTATAAATATATATATTTATTTATATAATATATATATATCATATATAAATATAATTATATATATTATTAATAATTATATATTATAAATATATATTTATTTATATTATATATAAATTATATATATAATATATATAATTTCCCCAGAAATGTGCTGTTTTGCATTTTGTTTTCATGAGGCAAGATTCAGATGTATGAGATTAGTCTTAGTAAATGTTTTTCTTTATCAACCAAAAATTATTGATAAATATGCATTGCAACAGCTATGTTTTAAAACAGAAAAAAAAAAAAAAAAAAAAAAAAAAGTAGGTCAAATATTGAGGAAAAAAAATGTAAAATGCATTTATAAATAGTTCAGCAAAAAAAGAAGGTAATGTCTTCTACTGATATCTATAACTTTTTTAATATCTGAGTTTATAAATGCTCATCTAAATCTCTTTTTATTTACAAGAGTATTAGTTGTGAGGAAAAGTAAGAGATTACTTAAAAATTCATGTCATTTTCACCAGCTTTAGATTTTTTTAGATTATTATCTACACAATATATTAAAATATATATATAAAAGTACATATATTTGTTTGCCACTAGAGTGTGAGAATTCTTGTAAAGCACAAATTTTTGTTAAATTCATGTAATCAGTGACACAACAAATAGTTAACAGCAAACTAAAACAGCAAATATTCTCTAGCTGAAAAATGGGCCATGATATTAAACTTGCTGCAAAATGTACTGAAAATTGCAAAGACAAGAAAGAAAGCAAATAATTTAGAAGCAGATGAAAAATTCAACTTTGGAAATATTCACATCTTTGAGTATTTGAATACGTATTCTTGTGTTTGATTTCTGAATGTCTCTAAGTTATCAGAATTCCAAATTTACTACAGTGCATACCACACTGGGACTTCCACTGATAGCAGCTAACATCTGCTGGGACAAACTCTTCTTAACAATCTTTATTTTATTTTCTTCAAAAAATGAATGTCTCATGCCATAAATGTCCCTCACTTGTTTCAGAATGATGGTATAACCTCTGTTAATGATAAAAAAAAAAATCCCTAATTGAAGTTGATAGAAAGGCATAATTATTTAGAAATTTGTAGTAAGTATAGGAGCCTTCAGGTTACCTTTAATGCTGTTATAAAATATAAACCAGTTTATATTTGTATATTTTTTTTATATTTAAAGAATATAGGAATCTAAAATATTTATTGTTATGTGATTTTATGCAAAAGGTTTCTTGCTCTGTGAGAAACAGTGTTAAAAAATAGATTTGGTAATCTTGACATGTGGTATCTACATCTCTATATAAAATTCATTCAAAATTCAGTAAACACACTGAAGGCACAAGATAAGAGTTCAAACTTTCAGAAGAAATGTATTCAAATGAAATTTATACAGGCTACTGAACACAATAAATCAACGATATGGAAATTCTCAAGTATAAAAATAAACTCTTCAAGAATCCTGAATACAGGTAAGCTGTGTAATGTATATATGTAATATAAAGATAATTGAATTGCATTGCAATCCAGATTAAAAAATAAATCTTGTAAATTCTTAAGAGTGATGTTATCCATTTCTCATTGGTCTTGGAAATGACACACCTACATTTCCAAATATCAGCTGAAAGAAACAGCAGCAGATTCAACAACATGGTGCAATAGGAAAGCTCCTTTTTATTTTTTTTTAACTGTTTTTCTTCCTGATGAAAAGTAAGGAGAAATTCATAGCCCATAGACGAGGTAGAAAGGGCAGACATATTGTATGAAAGCTGAAAATATGCCTGGTCCATTTTTCTGTGGCCAAAACCAGACGCTTAAAGAAGATGATGAAACATTTTAAACATATATAGATGTATCCTCAGGATTTTACAGGCTTCGAAGATTTTACAGGCTGCGAAGATTAAAGTCTTGGAGATTCCATGTATCAAAAATTTTATCTTTGTCTTTACTTGTATAAATATTAGTGCTTTTTTTTTTTTTTTTTTTTTTTTTTTTTTTTTTTTTACAGAGCAGTCTTATTCCATGAACAATTAACTCAAAACATCTTGCAGCAAAATATTCCTCAGCTTAATTACAATGTGCCAGGGAACTCATCTCAGTCTGGTTGTTTTGAACCTGTCACCTCCTATCTTGAACTGATGTTGCCATTACCTGTACTTAAGATGAGTGAACACTTTTCCTAATTACCTTTTCATCCTGCTCATGATTTTAAAAATCTCTTTCCTCTCCTTCTTTCAACTCTCAAAAACAAAAGAAAACAAAATAAAATAAAACAAAAGCAAAACAAAAAAAAGCAAACAAAAATAAAAACACAACAAAAACCCTGGATGCAGAAGACGTATTTGATATGGAACTTATCCCACACATTTGATCATCCTTTGACTTCATCCGTGTGATTTCTGAGGAAGGAATACGAGGATTTCTCTTGGTCTTCAAGATGGGACAGCCATGGATATGCACAATGCTAAAATAATGATCTGATTTTCTCCTAATAAAGTGATTGGGTTTATGTAAAAAACAAGCAGGAAGCATAAATTGTTCTGAAGCTCATTATATCTTCCAAGTAACTTCTTGTGCCTGTTGTTAAATTACCCTATCATATTGAGTTGGTAATTACAAATTTATTGTAAAAGTGGAATCTTGTTCACTTTCTCCATATCATGGCTTTTATTCATATCAAGTCCAAATTGGCTTGCTTAAGCTGTACCTCTGCAAATTTCCCAGTCTAGGAGTTTATTCTCAGATAAATTTTTTCTATGATCTCAAGTGATACAGATATTTCACAGTCTCAAAATGCAGCTTGTAATAATAGGGCCAGTCACACATGGTACGAGATGTTTTCAACAGTTGGTACAAAATGATTTCAAAAATGACATGCTAAACACCAGATGAATGTTCATGGGTTCAGGAATACTTGAATATGCCACAGTAATTTAATTGGTAATTCCCCTTGATCACACTCAGAATGGCAGTCCATCACCCCTGAGAGTTAGGAAAGGACAAGTTTTGCATTAACAGCTGTGCTTTGCAGAAAGCAGCAGACTTTGAGACTGAACTGCTGTTTGCTCAGTTGCACTACAAATGCATTATACATCCTTACCCTTAGAGAAGGTGCACAATCATCCTGAAGTTGGGCAGCAGGGTAAAATAACCTAACTGGTATCTGGAATTATAGACATATTCCTTAAGGAGGGCTAGCTCTCTTTGAAAAATACTTTATACAGTATTAGATAAAAAGGAGTTTGTCATGTAATTTAAGTATATAACACATTCACAAGAGGCATAGCACTTATGAAAAACTTTTCTCTGTGTTACCTAAGTGGCACAGTTCTTAGCTTTACCGTATTTGTCATATTTTTTGCCATTCATTCAAATGTACACAAACAAGTAGCACACCACAGTAATAATGTTTCCTGTTACTAAACAAACTCATGATTGGAAAGCATTTAGTCTAGAAACACAGGATTGCTACTACTCTACTATTATTATTTTCTTATTATTATTATTACTATTATTATTTATTTTATCCTGGAGACACAAAATGCACCGTCTTTTCATTTATCAGGTATCAAATTATATCAAATTATATACTCTTTTAGTTGGTACATGATTTATTTTAACTTTTATATTGCCAGATTTATTCACATTTAATCATGTTTTAATCCTGCAAACCTGCTTCATCAATTAATATTAATCTTCTTTCTCTGTTGTGTAAAGTCACATCCAAAGATGAACTGTTCTTAGGAGAATCTGTGACAAACTGTTTTAAGGGACAATTATTTACTACATTCATCATTTGTGTTCAGTCTGACTCACTGTAGGTATCTCAAGGGGCACTGACTGATGCACTGAAGACTGAAGTCACCTGCTTCATGGTTTTGCTGTCTGTACAAGTCTTTAAATCATAACTAAATATTTCATTACTTTTTTGCTTATGACTTACAGGTCTGTAGCACAGTCCTGTCTTGTTATTGTTCACATCTCAAAATGGTTATTTTCTGATTGCATTTTAAGTTTTAAAAAAGATTTTTCTTCTATTTACAGAGTCTTTCTATAGGCTTCATAACCTAATAAACTGAAGGCAGCCATACTTTCTGTGCCAATGCATTATTTATAATCTAATAATGTTGTTTGTACATAGTAACAGATGGTGTGGCCTTTCTTGCCTAAAATTTAACATTTGCTTAGGTCTGTTTTCAACACAGTTTTATCACACAATTCCTGCAAGGGAGAGGACATTTTTGATTTTTTTTCTTTTGGAGCTGAAAGGGGAAAATTTTAAGCTTTAAACACTTTTTTTTTTTTTTTTATCACTTTCTATAGCACTCTTTTCACATCAGCCATCATGCCTCCTCCAAATTCTTTCTTTCTTTTCTCTCCTTCATTGCTTCAGAAGTGGGGCCCTCTCCCAAAGTCCCAGTTCTCAGTCCCACACATGTCCCATACTTTTCAACAGATCAGACAATTCAGAAAGCAGCAAAAAAAAACTAAATCTTTGCAGTTGGTTCTACTGCAACTGATGCTGATTCCTCACTGCCACAACAAGCTCATGGAAATCCACCTATCAGATTGGGTTTTGCTTTTGTTGCTGCTGGATGTGTTTTTTTTACTGGCCTAGAAAGTCATGGATTTTTTTTCCCCGCCTAAGGAGCCTCCTATTGACTACTGCTTCAGGTCATAATAAATCAACTTGTTCCATTTGACACAGATCAAGCTCTTTTGGCACTGCACCTTGGTAGCTTATTGACTGTTGCTTAGGGAAAATGATCTGCTATATAATTGATGTAGGATATTTCAGTTCTGTTACATTGCAATATCTTCAATTTCAACAATGCAGTAGTACTTGACATTTACCAAAATGTATTTTTTTTTATCCTTTTTGAGTACCTTTGGTGTTTTCTTTCATCATATAAAGATATCAGTTAAGAATTCACTTGATTAACAATGTGGAAGATTTTTGTTTTAGTTTGTTACTCTTCTAATCTGTACCTTCACTCCAGTTCTGATCACTATCTTACAATGTGTTAGAGAAACCACTGATTTGTAGGTTAAGTTGTGCTTGTGAATTTATAGCATATGATATGTAAATAGCTGTAGTCTTAGGTTATTAACTACTCAGAAGACAGAGTTTTGAAAAATAGTTTTGTAGTTACTGCATATTAAGTGTAAGTCATTATGTTAATTATTTCCAGTATCAAATAAAAGTTTAGGGCTTTATGTAATTGAGATATATCTTCAGTTATGGATCAGCAACCACATAGTACCCTCTCAGTGTGATTAGAGGACACTAATATATTTAAGTATAACCCGGAAGAAATTTGGGTCTATTCACCTCACCACTGTGCTTTTCAATTTTATAGTCAAAATTACTAATAAAAAATTTTGAGTAGGAGACAGAGAAAAAAAAGAAAACCCTTTTGCTGTTCATTCAGGATATATCTTAGCTGTACTGTTTGATGTAACTAGCCATTTTGATGAGCTTTGGACAGTCAGTTGACCTTTTTCTCCTAATACCTCCCAGCATTTATGTACTTTAGAAATGATAGCTCTCTGCTTGCTTTAGCTATACTTATTCTTATGAACACACTGTTTATTATCCTTCTCACTGTAATGTCAAATTCAAAGGCAAACATTCAGAGTGTTATTGCCATCTCCTTTCAATATTTCAAAGGCTTAAACTATGAACTCTGTATAAGCTTAAGGCTCCTAAGCATATGAAGTGAAGTTGGGTATCCCTGTTCTTTGTCAAGATATACCAGAAGGCAGACAATAAGGTCACTTCAGGTAAGATCAGTATAATCAATCTTTCTTTATTGCTTTGGGTAACCTCAGTGGGGTCACTGAGGGAAAGAAACTGGGCTGGCCAGTGGCTGCTGTAACCTATGAGACAAGAAAAGTATTGTGGATCATGAGTGAAGTGATAACAGTTTTGTCTAGAAATGGAAATTCAATTCTCAACTTACAGTTAATGAGACCATTAACGTGTTCTCCATAGTTCTGAGCACTTAGAGGCTGTTGTGCTGAATTCTAACTGATTTGTATCATTATGTTCTGTAAATGATGGAAATTAGCATAAATCGCCTGAAATGTGCCATTTGAAATGCAGTGCACAGTGATGTTGAGGATATTGTCTTTCCACTTTGCAAAGCATTAGTATATAATTACTTTGTATCCCTTGTGCTAATAGTCCATGTATGTAAATGTTAAATGCTGCCAACAAAAATTATAAAGTAGAAAAATTTGTTTGCTCTATGTTATATTCATCCTGGTAATGAGGGATAAATTATGGTGGGCAACAAAAACGATATTGGTTAAAAAGGCTCAAAATGTATCAATAGAAAGTACTGTTAATATAATTCTATATGATGGCTAAAGTGGCTCTAGTGAATTTAACAGTAAGACATTTTTCTAAGTGACGTACATGATGAAAAGGAATATAACCGAAATTTTTCGCTGGACTTCTGGTGTAACGCAGAGAATAATCATAAACTAACATACAGCTTATGAGCAACTGCTTGACGCTAAAGTTTCTCTTTGAGGTAATTTGAAAAAATCCTTGGGGAAAAAAAATAAATACATAGTATGACGAGTGGTCCACCTGCTTATTTGCTTTAACCAGATCAAACAGGAAAAAAAATCAGACTATTTTCACATATGTTTAGACAATTGTAATGCTTAAAAAAATAGCTGAAGTGGACTGCATGCCCTGAAGAACAGTGATACTGAAGTTACTGTTGCTTCATAGGGTTGACTTAGATTTGGTGCTGGATAAAGCACAGAATGGTCGGTGAATCTTTTCATGAAAAAGTAAAGAAATTTGAAAGCTCCTTTGAAATTTTAGATTTTCTTTCATCAGCCTGCTAAGATCCCTTTCAAAATATTTCATTCGCCATAAACACTCCTTTATTTTAAGCTCCTTTACCTCATGCTCCCAACCGTCTCTTGTTTTCTCAAAATATTATGTAACAAAAATTCTTGCCTTCAAACTGCACATATAAGCTGACTGTTTATAGTTGAAACCTCAAGAAAAATGATATCAATTTCTGGATCAAAACATGGATAAAAAATATTCTCCCTTCTCCCTGCTGTTAACTTCCCTGCTAACATTAAACAAATGCACCCAATGCCATATATTACAAGACACTGAATTTACTAACATTGTGGGGAAAAAAAATAAATATATATACATATATATATGATTAGCATTAATGAAGAATCACATATTTTCATAGATTTCCATATTTCCTCTTTCCTTTCTTTATATTTGTTGTAGTATAAAATACTTCAGTACAAATCTGGTATACTTAATATGTATGGCTTTGACTGTCTAAAACTACAACTATCTTTTACTGATAAGTTAGTGTAATTTTTAATGCACCACTACATATTCAAAAAGAAACAGGAATGAATTTAACTATGGAACATCTACTGAAAGTTTAGTGTCCTCATATCCATTTGCAAAGCACAATATACCTAAAACTCTTTTTATGAAATCATTTAATCTGTTACTAATGATAGGATATGTTCTTGCTCTTTGTATTCTTTATTACATAGATAGCACCTTTCTTTGTACTCTTTACTATATGGATAGCACTTTTGAAGATTTGAGGTGAATGTTCAGGATGTAAAATCAAAAATACACAGAAGTATAAGAATATTTTTATAAGACTACACATTCCGTCCTCACAAAAATGTTGGGTAAGTGTCTTGGGTACATGGTTCATTTCACAGGTTCCTCTTTTGATTTATTTATTTTTTTTTAAATTCCATAGCTCTTCTTACTATCTATTTAATCATAGTCTGGTAAACTCAAGAAGGTCTGAAACCTTTAGAAACAGACAAACATCAACAACAAATTTAGCCACTTAAAAATCAAAGTGAAGTAAAGTTTCTTTACTTTTTATCAGGCCAGAACTTACCTTTCAGCAGCTACAGGAAAAATATACTTTTGAAAATACTTTATAACTCACTATAAATCATAAGTTAATATAAGAGTGATACTCTGCATAGTCTCCCTAAACATTACATCTTTTTTTCAAACTTAATTCATAAGGAATTACTTTGGAGAAGTAAACAGGCATATGAATAAGAACAATCTCTTTAATAGAGCTTACTTGAATTTACCATATGTTTTTTTTAGCAGTGATTCTCACCAAAGGTTTTCAAGGACCCTTGATAGCTATGGCATGGGAAAGAATGAAAAATAGAATAGAAAAGAAAAAAAAATGGTTAGGTGATTAAGTCTAAGAATTAAAAGGAAGCAAAGGTCAGTTCCTATAATGAAGGAAATCCCTCAAGACACAGGTGTAGACACCTGTGCTATTAAACAAGAAAACTCATTGAAAAAAAAAAAAAAAAAAAAAAAAGGAAAAAAAGGAAGAAAAAAGGATGGAATAGTGAGATTATAAATTTTTGTTTGTTTGTTTGTTGGAAATACCAAGTTCTTCAAGACAGTAAAAAAAGGCAGACTGTCAAGTACTACAATAAGACTTTATAAGAATGAGCATTAAAATGAGAGGTGAAATTTACTGCATATAAATACAAAATGAGTCCTAATTTCACATATAAAACAATGGGTTCTAACTTAATGGCTATTACTGTAGTGGTCAGGCTGTGACAGATGGTTTCTTGAAAAGCCAGCTAAGTACTGGAACTTGTGGTCTGTTGATCAAAATTAGATTATGGTTATAAAAGAAAATCAAATTCTAAAAGTTAATAGGAAAGAAGCAGAGAAGAATACTACAAGTAATGTTATGTTATTGTATAAACCCACGGTCTACCTGCATTTCTGGGTGCCATGTTCAGTTTTCTCAACTGATTCCTTCATCTCAAAAATTAATATAAGAGTATAAGAACTGGAGAAGGCTCAGAGCAAATAAACAGCTAGGACTAAAGGGATGCATGTAAATAAGATTACAGAATCACAGAATCACAGAATTTCTAGATTGGAAGAGACCTCAAGATCATTGAGTCCAACCTCTGACCTAACGCTAGCAGTCCCCACTAAACCATATCCCTAAGCTCTACATCTAAACCTCTTTTGAAGACTTCCAGGGATGGTGACTCCACCACTTCCCTGGGCAGCCTGTTCCAATGCCTCACAACCCTTTCAGTAAGGAAGTTCTTCCTAACATCTAACCTAAAACTCCCCTGGTGCAACTTAAGCCCATTCCCCCTCGTCCTGTCACCAGGCACGTGGGAGAACAGGCCAACCCCCACCTCGCTACAGCCTCCCTTGAGGTACCTATAGAGAGCGATAAGGTCACCCCTGAGCCTCCTCTTCTCCAGGCTGAACAAGCCCAGCTCCCTCAGCCGCTCCTCGTAGGACTTGTTCTCCAGGCCCCTCACCAGCTTCGTCGCCCTTCTCTGCACCCGCTCAAGTACCTCGATGTCCTTCTTGTAGCGAGGGGCCCAAAACTGAACACAGTACTCGAGGTGCGGCCTCACCAGAGCCGAGTACAGGGGGACGATCACCTCCCTAGCCCTGCTGGTCACACTGTTCCTGATACAAGCCAGGATGCTGTTGGCCTTCTTGGCCACCTGAGCACACTGCTGGCTCATATTCAGCCGACTATCCACCATCACTCCCAGGTCCTTCTCTGCCTGGCAGCTTTCCAACCATTCCTCTCCCAGCCTCTAGCTCTGCTTGGGGTTATTGTGCCCCAGGTGCAGGACCCGGCACTTGGCCTTGTTGAACTTCATGCAGTTGACCTCAGCCCATCGGTGCAGCCTATCCAGATCCTCCTGCAGAGCTTTCCTACCCTCAAGCAGATCGACACACGCACCTAACTTGGTGTCGTCTGCAAACTTACTGAGGGTGCACTCGATGCCCTCGTCCAGATCATCGATGAAGATATTAAAGAGGACCGGCCCCAGCACCGAGCCCTGGGGGACGCCACTAGTGACTGGCCTCCAACTGGACTTGGCTCCATTCACCACGACTCTTTGGGCCCGGCTATCCAGCCAGTTTCTAACCCAACGAAGCGTGCGCCAGTCCAAGCCAAGAGCAGTCAGTTTCTTGAGAATGCTGTGGGAGACGGTGTCAAAAGCCTTGCTGAAGTCAAGGTAGACCACATCTACAGCCTTTCCCTTGTCCACCCAGCGCGTCACTTTGTCATAGAAGGAGATCAGGTTCGTCAAGCAGGATCTGCCTTTCATAAACCCATGCTGACTGGGCCTGATCGCCTGCTTGCCCTGCAAGTGCTGCATGATGACTCTCAGGAGGATCTGCTCCATGAGCTTCCCTGGCACTGAGGTCAAACTGACAGGCCTGTAGTTTCCCGGGTCTGCCCTCCGGCCCTTCTTGTAGATGGGCGTCACATTTGCTAGCCGCCAGTCAACTGGGACCTCCCCCGATAGCCAGGACTGCTGATAAATGATGGACAGTGGCTTGGCCAGCTCCTCTGCCAGTTCCCTCAGTACCCTTGGGTGGATCCCATCCGGCCCCATCGACTTGTGCACATCCAAGTGCCATAGCAGGTCACCAACCAGTTCTTCATGGATAGTGAGGGCCACATCCTGCTCCCCACCCCCTTCCACCAGCTCAGGGTACTGAGTATCCAGAGAACAACCGGTTATGCTGCTAAAGACTGAGGCAAAGAAGGCATTGAGCACCTCCGCCTTTTCCTCATCTCTTGTAACTAAGTTTCCCCCGGCATCCAGTAAAGGATGGAGATTCTCCTTAGTCCTCCTTTTTGTGTTGATGTATTTATAGAAACGTTTTTTGTTATCTTTAATGGCAGTAGCCAGATTGAGCTCCAGCTGAGCTTTGGCCTTCCTAATTTTGTCCCTGCACAGCCTCGCTACATCCTTAAAGTCCTCCCTAGTGGCCTGCCCACTTTTCCAAAGCTTATAAACCCTCTTTTTTCTCCTAAGATCAAGCCACAATTCTCTGTTGAGCCAGGCTGGTCTTCTTCCCCGCCAGCTCATCTTTGGACACACGATTATTCCACTTAATTGAGAATGATCTACACATCCAGTGATTAAAGGGTCTAGAAAGTCATGGGTGAAGTAGAGAGCATGAATTGACTGTTTGGTGTTACAGGGAAAGCTCTGAACAGATACCAAATACTTTAAAGTAAGAAAGTATAAAACGATTGCATTCCTATTCCATTCATTATTAGAATTAAAAAGAAGATATATTGTATAATTAGCATTAATTCTTGTAATTTCTAGTACAGTATCCTAGTACAGAATCCTAGTACAGTGTATGTTTAAATGTATGAACACAGGATAATAACTTCCTCATTTTGGAAGATCGTAATTTTCTGTGTGTATTTCAAGATGGCTCCATGTCACCACTATGCTAAAGGTTACAGGAAAATAGTAACCTTTATACTGTTTTTAACTTTTTATTTTATTTTATTCAAGATTTAAAAATAGTTTCCACAGTTTTGATTTCCTTTAATGTCTCGACTGATTTAAATAATATGTTTTAAAATTGTGAAATGCATGAAAATTATTGCTGAAATAGCAAGAATGATCGATTTCAATTGAAACTGTAGACATACTTATCCAGTAACTCTATGATGAGTTTTCAGTATTATACTGAATTCAGAACAATTATTAATTTAAATGTAGACAATTTATTCATTTGAAAGCTAGCTGTCTACATATGTTAGTTATACTGATACAACACCTGTTAGTGAGACAGTGATAATATACATATACTTATATATATATATATACACTTATATAGAGAGAGAGAGTGAAAATACCTAGTGTTCTGGAATCTCTTTTGTCCTCACCCATGTTGTTGTACTTTAGCAAGTTTCAAGACATGCTTTAACGTATGTAATGTATGATAACAGACAAGCTACTGTCTTATGGTAGTGGTTTACAAGATCTGACCTAGTTTACTGTAGTCTTCTTTTATAATAGTACTAGAGCATACTAGAATCTGTTTCCTTCTTCAGGATTATAAATTAAGCAGAAATTAATCCAAAATTGCAGTTTAAGTGCTTTTCAAAATCAGAACTCATTTAAGCCAGCGCAGCCTGAGATATCCATTTATATACATCTAAGTGAATAATAAGCATGCAGACATCTTTTCATTCTCTTGCATGGTCTTTTCCTGCTTCAGATTAAAAATTACTTTTCAAAGTCACAAAATGTGACTTCAAAAATCATAAATCTGAAAGGTCAGTAGTCAGATCAAAAATCTGCTTTCACTCATTTCACTATCATACAGAACAAATCTACTAAAAACATTTGTTGTGGATCCCTTTAGATAACTGGAATATCAGCTTTAATTATTCTTTGCATTCCTGTTTTCTTCAAGAAGTGATATAGAGGGTTAAAAAGGGCATGGAAAATATTTTTTGTTGTTGTTTCAGAAAAAAAAACAAAAACAAAACCAAAAAAACTAATCATGGCATTGGTTTATTTACATCAAATACATCTGAAATATATTACCCCTAAAATACTGGGATTTTGGAAGTTTAACTTGAAGGATTGCACCAGACCATCTGGGAAGCAAGAAAGAACAAAGTACCATCATTTCCACTACACATTTGTGTGTATTTGTTTTTATGCTTCTATTTAAATCTGCTGACATGAAAGCTAACTGTATAAAATAAAATAAAATAAAATAAAATAAAATAAAATAAAATAAAATAAAATAAAATAAAATAAAATAAAATAAAATGGAGACAAAATAAAGCAATGAAAATTCTTCTTACAGACACAAAAAGTCTTCATAAGACCAGTTCATAAGACCAATTTTGCCACACATTCAGTTTATTAATTTAATAATTGGGAAAAAAAAAAAAAAAGTCACTTTGGATTATACAATGATGCTGAAGTGCATTTTCCTAAGAGACTGAGGCCTTACCACAGCAGTGTGTCCTATGAGTGGTACAAAATGCCAACCTAATGACCATAGTCAGACTCATTAGAAGTTAGCTCATGTCACCATTCCTATGGGCAACCCATCCTCATCGTGAAAATTTTCTTCCGTATATCCAATCTAAATCTACACTCTTACATCTATTGGCCCTTGTCCTATCACTACAGGTGACAGTAGTATCCTATCATTACCAGTAGTGTCCTATCACTACAGCCCTAAAAAGGCTCTTCCCATCTTCCTTATAGTATTTCCATGTGCTTAAGTATTGAAAGGCTGCAATAAGGTCTTCCCAGAGCCTTCTCTTCTCCATGACAACACTTCTCATGAACAACACTTACAAGAAAATCATCAGCCTCAAGAAAAACATCTCAGCCTCTCTTCATGGATGAGGTCTTCCAGCCCTCCAATCAGTTTTTTGGCCTTCTGGACCCGTTCCAACAGCTCCGTGTTTTTCTTTTACTGGGAACGCCAGAGCTGAATGCAGTACTGCAGTCTCATAAGAGTTGAGTAGAGCACAAGAATCACCTCCATCGTCATGCTAAATTCAGATAGAGCATGTTCTTTTATTTTAAATATTATTCAGAAATTCTGTTCTGTAATAAGCATGTTCTGTACTTTCCTATTTCTCACATAGCTATATACTTTTACAGGCACATCTTTAGAAAGCAAAGTCAAAATAACAGTAATGCCTAAAGAAAAAGTCCACTGAACCATAGATCAACTTGTTGTCAAGAGTATTTATTAATTTACGTTCTGTAAGCAAAAGTTATTTTATCACGTAGACTGAGAAATAAATTATATTCTTGTATGTATCTTTGTTCTGTATTCCCCTTCTAGTGTTTTCATTTCAAAAACAATGTTATAAACAAAGACATTGTTGCTTAACAACTGTAAATATTTCCTTTTTAAATAGAATGCTTGTAGTTTGAAACGTAATGTAAGTTCAGCACATACTCTGTGTTATTGGAAAATAATTGGTTTCACTTTCTTATACTTTTTCTCAGAAACATGTTTTATGGGTTATTGTATATACCATTTGCATAGGGAACAGGAATTTGTCTAAACTGTATTCATGTGTAAAGATCTTGTTAAATAGACTGTTCATTATCCTACATAGTAAACAATTTTTTTTTAAAGTAATTAACATTTTAGTAAAATTTATTTTCCTCAATGTATATAGAACAGTCTTAAATCAATAGATATCTGCAGTTTTAATGTACTCCTTGTGGAGTGATTCTAGGTTTTATCTTATCTAATGATAAGATCTATACTCATCTATATTCGATGATATAACCTGTCTGTACAGTGTATTTACATTTTAAATATTTTTATATTTGTGTGTATAAAATAATAGGCTAGACTATTAGTCATTTATCAGTACAGTGATAATGAAGTCAGGAGAAGTTGTTTTTGCCAGCTCCTAGAATTATTCTGTTACTAGAGGAATATATATATATAGGAATATATAAGGATTAAAACAAGTAGAGATATATGATTATTAATTTGAGTATCTTTCTTAATTAGAAGTTTCCTAAGTATATTCTGAAGTTTCTTAAAAAAAAAAAAAAAGTTGAATGAGTGAATGAGTATAGATGTCATTTTTCAGCAATTAGAGGCTCGTTTGATTAATGTCTTGTACATGGGGTAAAACTTAAAATTTCACCATCCTTACCACTTATCTTTAAATCCTTCTTGTAAATATATTTAGGTAGCAAGATTCTAAAAGATAAACCTGAAGAAAAGGACTCTTCCTCCCCACTAATAAGTCATATTTATAACAGTGCTTTTTGAAAGTTCTTTTGTACTTTTTTCTTAAGGGAGAAGGGTGACTGTGCATTGTGGTGGATTTGTAAGAAATTATTTTAATAATTAAAAAAAAAAAAAAAAAAAAAAAGACCTTCATTTAACTGCCTGGTAGCAAAGGTAGCAAGGCAAAATTTGGTATGTTATTCTTACTCAACACACAGTTAAGCCATGCACCATGACACTGATAACCCCAGAATTCTGTATTCCCCAGTGATCATATTCACTGATCATATTTTCACTGATCATAATCACTGATCATATTTTCTTGAAATTATTTTATTTATTTATTTTAAGTGAAGAGAGGGATAACTTTATTAATTTTTAATTAGATTTGGTAATTTTAACCAATATGCTTTTTCTTTCATTTCCTTCTGATTTTAAAGGCTCAAAGAATTTGTAAATAAAATAAGATAGAAGATGAACAGAGGTTGTTAGTCTTTTCTTTGGTCAGGCATGAAATAAACATGGATTGGGTGAAGGAGGAAATACTTTTTGTTTTAGTCATAATTTTCCTTTAAAAATTTAGTAACACTTGCTGCCTGACAGATGCACATTTCTGTGTGCATCCATCCATTTTTTACTGAAGAGAATAAAATTTTGGAAGCTAGCATTCTTGATTTATAATGTAGACTATCAGTTTGCAGAAAACTGAGCTGTGATATCCTCCATACCTAGTAAACATCAAAATGTTTTATTGGGCATGAGCCAATAAAATAGAATTTATTTATTTTAATTTCAGTATGTACAATGAACATCTCAAGTACATGCCTATTTCAAATCACAGTGTTTTCTGAATTGATTAACATCTAGACTCAATCAAATTAAAATAATTTAACAAAGTATTATTAGTGATAACAGCTTGAATCGTTGCTAATGACAAATGTACAATGTACAAACATTTTGAAGCTTAGCCTATTTTAACTTGTCATGTCTTTCAGAAACTTTCATAGAAACAGTAGTTTCTCTCTTCCATTTTTCCTGAGAAGGCAGTAGAAAATGAATAGTTATTGTGCAATACATTTGATTAATACCAAACTCTCCAATGTCTGATCCCTGTGTGCAATATAATTTAGATATTTTACATAGGTCAAGAAGAGATGCTTGCCTTGGAAATAAAGACAGCATGTGTTTTAGGAAATTTCAACAAGCAATGAGAATTAATCTTGCATCTATCACACACATCATAGCCCAGAATCCCTAGCAGCCTCTGTCATCCTTGTGGTTCTGCTTCACAATTTCACACAAACCTTGCATTCACGCATGCACCTTTCTCCAACAGGTTGCATCTTGCCCAGTCCATGCATTCTTCCTAGAGAATATTTGCCAACAAACAAACAAGCAAAAAAAAAAAGAAAAATACATTCATTCCTACTCTTTAGCATTTTTTTTCCCCTCTTCAATCTAGAAAGAAAAACAGAGAACACAAAGATATATTACTGGAAAAGCAATGCAATCATAATGCAAGCAAACCTAAACTAGTATGAAGGTCACTTCATGCAATTTTTATTTATTTTTTTTTTTCTCCAAGATGTTTTAAAAAAATAACACTTCTAAAGTTCTTATTTTTCTCTTTTTGCTGTTTTAAATGTAAAATTGATTAGAACACTTTCCAGAAATAGGTTGAAATCCAAAGCTCATGTTATGACAGAAACAGGTTTTAGGAAAGAGATGTGCTTTTTCCTGGTTGCTTTGGGTCTTTCTCCCCTCTCCACTCCCAACCTCTCTAACTTCTCCTTAGAAAATGTTGTATTTTGAAGGCTAAAATTACCTTTTTCTTTATGTTAAATATTTATTTTCAAAATGTTTGTTCACAAAACCTTTGAGATATTTTTAAATCACAATTTAGTTCAGGGATATTTTCAAAATCTGAAGTCTGCAATGTGACCAAAAAACACTGCATAAACAACTATTTCACAGCAATTAAGATAAAATGCTAGGGCAGAAAGCAGAAAAGCAGAAAAAATAAGGGAACATTTAATACACCGTGAAAATAAGATGTGATTGCAATTAATAGTGAATTTGAGGAAAAAAAAAAAGATGTTCACTAGAAGTCACAGAAATTAAATATATGGAATCTTATGTATCTCTTTCCTTCAATGTGTGTGTATATATATATATATAGTTTTCATTTCTAGTGACAATAGCTTAATATTGCAAAAACAGAGAAACTGTAGCAAAAGAAAAGGTTAAGAGGACATGTGAAATAAATAATATACACTGCAGATGAGTGATCATTTGTGCTTACTCAGGTTGATCAAATGTTCAATAGATATTTACATTTGCCTATTAGAAGGGATTGAATACTTAACATGAGGTTCAGATTTCAAAATACCCACAGATAAAGAAGATGTAAATACGTTTTGTGTCTTCTGATGAATCAGAAAGAAAAAATGAACCTTTGCACATTAGCAATTTGTGAAAAAAAAAAAAAAGAATTTTTGAGAAAATGATTTCTATTGCTTTAGAACCAACCTTAAATTTGTTCATTTGAATGATTAAGTATTTTCTTAAAATATATTTATTTTCCCACAGCCATATTTTATTCTCAAAGAGAAGGCAAAGCCTATTCTAAAGTAAATTTGCTGTTCTATCTATTGTAGTTTATTTTTATTTTGATGTATGCTTTTAGATCTCTAGCTATTGAAAACCTTGGAAAATTGTTTTATGACTTCTGTAGTCTTCTGACTTTCCACTAATTCTGTGGTCTTCTGATTTTCTGACTAATTATTAATATTGGATGTAAAGTTGCTTGTCTTGAAAAGGGTGATAATTAAATACAGAACAGTTTCTCCAGTTCAATTCTGTTTTTCTTTTATTGAAGTCAACAGTTGTTCTATTAAACTATCTATATCATTTTAAAAAAGAAAAAAAGTATTTACTGTGCTTATTTATATGGTAAATTTCGCATTCTTCATTCTTTGTGCCCCTCATCTCCAGACACCTTTTTTTTTTTTTTTTTTTTTTTTTTTTTCTCCTGTTTTGGCCCTCATTCACTTACAGTACCAAAATTAGTTTCAGTCACATGATGATTAAGAAGATTTTAGTAAAATGTGTTGTAGAAAGAAATGCTTTTCTTAATCAGGTCCATAGCATGAGACTTGTGATTTGAACTGTGCATCATCATTTATTATTGACCTTTAAAAACAGGAGTTATACACAAAAACTATGCCTTTAAATAAGATCTTTGGTCTTTTTACTGTAACTTCTTATCTGCCCTTAATAGTTAAATTACCTGCTCTAAATAGTTTAAAAAAGTACTTTTTTATTATTATTCTGTCCTTCTTTCTAAGTAGTTCTTACCTTTACTTTGTGGTCCTTAACTGACCACACTCAGGAATTTTCCTTGTTATGCACTCACAAAATCTCTGTCTTGTAATCCCCAATCACCCCTACAATATCAGCAGTGGTGGGGCTACCTCTCTCAAGATTTTAGTAAGTAAAGAAAAGAAGTTATAAGTCATATAATCAGTTATATGAATATCCATAGAAAGATTTGGTATAGATTATCTGCTATGACTTGGTCCATATATATGTGGGATTACTGTCTGGGATGGAGTCTTTAATGGATTGCAAAATGAGATTCGTAAAATTCAAAAACAAAAACAAAAACAAAGTAACAATTAAAGCATACCAATATTTTTTTTCCTTTTAACCAAAACATCAGTGACAATTTCTCCCATATGTCTTTTCTTGAGTTGACTAAGTATAAAAAAAAAAACAACTGTGAAAACTCAATCAGAAACAGTTATATATACAACAGTATAGTATGCAAAGTATCTCTCACTACATGAATAGCCTGGTCTTGAAAAAACTGCAGAGCTCTGAAGACAGCAGAGCTTTTGAAATTCATGTGTATTAAAAAAATCTTCTGGTTATTGAAAATTTCTCTTGAAAATTATTTGATGAAAGCCATTATTACTTATTCTTTGGCCCATACTTATGTTTGCTGGTTGTTTCTTTGGCAAAGTGATGGAAAATATTCCTTGGAGAAATCTTCTGCAGCTCCCATTAGAGTTCCAGGAACAAAATATTATCATCTTTCACTTCAATTATTAGATGAAATTGAGTCCATCTGTAGTTAACAATTCTGACAGATAAAATTCCTAAAGATTCCTAAAGTCTTTTCCATCTTTGTCACCTTCCCTAAAAGTTTCAAATTATTTTTTGGTTAGCAAAAGCTTTAGAAATGGACAAAGAGAAAATTGGTAATGCTGCAGACATTTTGTAGTCTCTGTTCTCATCTTTGTTTATTGTCATGCTCTAAAGAAAAAAAAAATCTTTCACTTCAAAATGAAACATTTTCTTATCAAAGTTAACAATATGTTGCAGAAATTTGATTTTTTTTTTTTTCAAAATTAAAGACTGGTCTTGCAAGCTGTTTCATTTTATGACTAAAAATATCATTTAGAATAATAAAAATATATTTCTTAACATATCAATCTTCGTTTTATCCATTTTATCTTCCTTCACTGTCTCCACTTGTGAGATACATGTTCTGCCCTTCTTCCTGTAAGCTTCTTCCTACATATATATGGTAGAGTTCATGGGTGTTTTTTTTCACTCCTGTCTCCAATTCTTTCATAATTCCATCAATATGTCTATGAAACACTTTATATTCTTTTGAATTCTCAAAGGATAAATCCATAACTATTCTGCTTTCACTTTAGATTTCATTTTGTCAGGTGGTACTACATGTATAATCTGTGGAGTGTTAACTGTCACAGAAGATGTAAATTAATTGTTTTTCTTATCCATATATTTATCTTTCAGCCTTTTTTTTTTTTTTTTTTTTTTTTCATGAAAAAAACATACAGCTATTTCTTCCTGTTCATTCGTCAATGTTAGCTCATTCAGAGTAATCACAATTCCTAGAGGGGAAAAATACGTCATATGTTTTATGTAAAAGTAACCTCTTTGAGTTTAGATCCTTTTTGTTACAGCTGAAGGGAAAGATGTTTACCGTGAACAAAAAGGAAGAATAATGATGAAGTCTTTATGAGAAAATGAAACACCTACTGGGAATGAAATGACAGTCAGTAAAAAGGCTTCTTCTGTAAAACTCATATCTGCTCCCAAGAGTCTGAAATTGTCTTATTTGGCTTCTAAGAGACACCGGGCAAAATTATTTCTACCATAAAAGAAAAATTCCCATTAATCTGAAATTATTTAATGTTGGATTTTACATACCCTCAATGATAAAAGCCAGAGCAATTCTTCCTGCAGGCAAACATAGTATGCAATTATAATTTCTGCATTGTTTTAAAAATGTGTGCATGTGTGTCTGTGTGTTTGTTTGTCTTTGTGGGACTGTGTGTGGAATAGAAAGAAAAGAAGTTATGATAAGCTATAGGCTCAGATTTTTAAGTTATGTTAGCTGTCATCATTCTATTGGTTTTATTTAATAGAAGATCTTATATTTTAGTATAATGTCATCTCTTCAAAGACAATAGGAAACTTTCTAGTTAAAAAAATAATAATGAAATTGGAAGCAATTTCAGTTGCTGAATTAAATGTTTTTCTAAGGCAATACCGTGAAAAAAAAAAAATAAATAATAATAAAAAATCCAAAAGCCCAGAATGCTTTCTTAATATGTAGCCTAGCAATTATGCAATTCTCCCTTTCCATCAGGTTTAAAGAAACTATTTTTCTTTAAAACATAAAACATAAGGATTTGATATTCTACAATCCCTTCCTTTGAATGCATCCTTGATGATGCTTTAAATAGTATGGGTCCTGGCTACAGACTAGTCATCTGATACTAGTTGTCCTTCCGTATCATCTGTCCAGCGGATGACTGTCATGTGAGAGCAAGGTGGGGGTCAAGCTCTTCTCTCAAGCACCAAGTGACAAAATGAGGGGAAATGGTCTCAAGTTGTGCCAGGGGATGTTTACGTTGGATATAAGTAGAAATTTATTTACTGAAATTTCTTTACTGTCATGTTCTTAATATGAATTGGGAACAAACACCCACAAGACAATACCTAACATTTCTAAAGATATGAGGAGATAACATATCTAAAGGTATGAGGAGACAAGATATTCCTTTTTTCTTTCCATTAGTAGAGCTTCTACAAGAAAGGGTACAAGCCAACTGGCTCTGTTAGTAAGCTTGCAAGCTCTTTGGCTAGTTTGATGTTTCCCCAAAATTTGTCATCTTTGTACTGTTCACTCTAATGTCAATAAGGCTTACTACAAACATCATTTTTCTGCAGTTGTCAGTTCACTTTCTTTAAACTGAAAATTCATACATTTTCCTAATAATCAAAAAACAAGTGAATGGTGGTTGCAATAAACTGCATCTGCTTCATCAAAACCAGGGAAGATTAGAAGTACTTTTTTTTTTTTTTTTTTTTTTTTTTTTTTTTTTCCCATCTCAGATATATTTGCCATTTCAGACAGTTTCCATAATACATGGTATTATGTGCAGGTCTGCACAGCATTCAAAAGCAGTTAAATAAACTTGTACACAAGAGAATTTGACTCCTACAGTGCCACCATAAATCATGTGGAATTTCTTCTCTTGCCAGATTGCACGAAAATAACTTCTGTCTTCATATACACAATCACTTCGTTTTAAAATTTGCTACTTAATGAACATTTTTCTTAGTGAGAAGTAATGAACACAACAAAGCTATTTGTAATTTACATCTAAATTAACATGAAAGTAAAATATTATAGACAATATCTCCCAAGGCTACTGCTGAAATTTAAGTTAAAGAATTAGGAAAAAAAAAAATAAAAAAATAAAATAAAATAAAAAAAAAAAACAATCAGCCTTTCAAAAGATGTGTGTAGGTATCTTGGAAGTATTTGGAAAATGGATAACCAATGAATAACTACCCTGTTTGTATCATTACAATAGTGTGTGACAAATCATTTTATTTCTGCTGTTTTTCTTGATGGAAAGCAAATATATCCATAAAACATAACACAATGTCAGATTTAGGAATGATTTCTTAAATTTGAATTGTCAAAAACAAACAAACAAACAAAAAAAAACAAACAACAACAGAGAGATAGAGAAGAAAAAACATTTTTTTATTTCAAATTACAATCAGATTGCTGATTTTTTCTGGATTTCTTTCCTGGTTTTAGTAGTTTGATCATAACAACATAAAATGTCAATTTGCTGTCACCAAAGATTTGAAGATTTTGACTCCTTAGTCATAATAATAAAATTATTTAGGTTGTTAGGGACCTTGAGTGATCATCTACTCCATCCTCCTGTTGATATCTTTTATTTTACATTGTAGGGAAATAGTCCTTACTGATAACTGACTAATATTCAGGCAATTTTGAGATGGAAAATTTTCAGAACATTCAAATGAAATAAAAAGTATTATCTTAAATTTGTATTAAAATGGTTAAAATCTTAAGAAGAGATGCAAAATATGAGGAAGTAAAGCAAAGGGTGCTGCATTTAGCCTAAAATATTAATCTTTGTAAGTATCTTAGAGAATCCTACTCATGAATCAGTACTTTAGTGTGATACATACTTTATAATGTAAATTATAATATTATCTCTGTCCACAAAATTATCTCTGTCCTAAAGGCTTTTTAAGCTGTACACTTTACATACAAAAAAGTCACACAATATTACATAAAACTCTAATAACCAACATGACTGATCCTTTCACACATTATTAAACTAATGATTATAATGGGTTTTATAAAAATAATATAAAGAAAAAATCCACACCAAAACAACATATGAACTAACATTTTTTTAAGAAGATGGATAGTGGTGAAGTTTGTAGATATTTATGTGGAAATTCTTTGCATGTTGACCTAGAGCTGCTGCCAGACCCCCACACAGCTGCTCTCTCACTCCCCATCCTTAACATGATAGAGGGAGAAAAAAAAGATGGAAAAGCTTGTGGGTTAGGAAAAACACAAAGAGATCACATACTGATTGTCTTCACAGGCAAAACAGATTTGAGGTGTAAACATTTAATTTATTACAAACTAAAATAGATTTGAATAGTGAGAAATAAAGATAAAAACTAAAACACACGTCCTTCCCCCACTTCCTTTTTTTTTTTTTTTTTTAATAAAGACCTTTTATGATAGTGGCAGCTTGAGAAAGACTATGTTGTTTTAGCAGTCCAGACACAATAGACAAAATCTGTTAATTTTGACTAAAGGGCTTGAGGAAGGTATGACATTTTTTCTCTTCCAGAAGGTGACATCTTCATTGTCCTACATATTCTTCAGGAAAATTTCCTTACAAGGAAGATAATTTTTGCATTTTCACTGTCATAAATGTCTTGTGAATAGAAACTTTAGACGTTATTACAGTAAGGTTAAGACATATATTTTTAGTAATTTAGTGTTTGACAGAATTCCAGACCTCAGGTTACTTTTTAAAAGAAAAGAGAACAAATATCTACAATAATATCAGCAGTCACCAAATTAAGAAAAATAAATAAATAAATAAATAAAAATAAACTAACTCTGTTTCTTAAGCAAGTATTGTTTCAAATTTTTGCAGGTACAGAATGTTCTCCAAACAAATTAAGGGATCTTATTTTGCTCATTTGCATGAGAAAATTTCTAGAAAAGTTTAAAAGCCTATTGCACTGTAGGAGTGTATGACCCTTAATATTTTTTATGTTTCGTTTCTAAATCTCCAGCGTGTCTCCAAAGTGGTCGTATTTATACAGTTAATTCAATGCACATGGAAGAGTATTGACTGTGCAGTTGTTTCTGTTGTTCACATTCCAGATGCAGACTACGATGATTCTTGAGATTAATGTGTACAATTTATGAATAAAAATGTTTTATAATAAAGTTTTCTTATACACTTTCACTTCAGCAGTTTTATGACTGCTGCTGAAAAATAATATATTTTAACTATAGCACATTTTTTAAAAACAGTTTTTGTGAAATTGAGCTTATTTTTTAAATTTGCATTCATTAAAAATTATTCATAATTGACATAAGAAAAGAAAAAAACCTACAGCTGTGAACAGTACACCTAGAAGAGCCAAGAAATTTCTGGAGATGACTTTTTCCTGAATGATTAAAAAGAACTCAAGTATCATTGGAAACTCCTTCCTTCATCACTGTGCAAAGTAAATACAGTAAAGTATATTAAATGTATTAAATTATCTATTAACACATGCCTAATCTAGAGGAAAAACACGTGCAGAAATGTGTTTTTTACGTGTAGGTATGAAAGGTGATATTTAGAAGGTCATAAGATCTTGTGATAAGTTTATTACTTGTCATACTGTAATAACCAGGAATGTCATTGCCAGAAGTAACCTGTGGTAAAAGAGATTTCTAGAAGGATTCAATTTACTTATTGGTAGGGAAATTAAAGATTTTCTTTTACGAGAGTGTTTAGAGAAGTCATCATAGACCTGCATCAGAGGAGAAAATTAATAGAACTTACCTTATCAGAAATCTTATTCACCAGAAGGGTATACCAGAACACGTTATGCAGAAATGTTGTGGAATCTCTATCCTTTATTTTTGAGATACAGTAAGCCAAAGTCATGTGTGACCTGATGCAATGTAGATGTAGTCCCTTTTTGAAGTGGAGAATGGATTAGATGACCTCCAACATTCCCTTCAAGCCACCACTATTGTTTCTGTGACTTTATGAAAAAAATATATATATTAAAAAAAAAAGAGAGAGAGAGAGAGAGAGAGAGAGAATGCGGATTATTTGAAAAGAGGATATATAATAGGACTTGGAGTTGTGTACACCGGGTGTATGCTAGAGTGTATACTATAGAAAGTATACACCAGAAATTTAAGATTTGCCTTCTCAATCCCCAAATCTTTAGCAAAATGAAATTGCCTTGATTCTAAGAGTGGTTAGAATCCTTTACCTCTTTACAGAACACATAAAAGCCTCATATTGTCATACACTCATATGACAATAACCAAACTTTTAAGCTTGTCAGAAAAAATCGATCAAAAAATGGGCTAAAAACAGCAAAAACTTATTCAGGAAAAAAAAAAAAAAGTTAAAGACAATAAAATATTTTTGGGTAGCTGAACATATGTCATTTCAATGCCACCAGAGTATGCCAAAGTATGCATTATTACAATACAAGTATGCCTAGCCAGAAGTTTCTGTTTGCTACAGAGCTGGGGTTTATAGCAAAGATTACTGTCTGGAAATAATTTAATTGTTATTTAATGTCCCCTTTATATCAATATTGGATACTGTGTCTCTTCTTGTGAAGAAAAACAAATGCAGTAAGGTTCACTACTGATTGGAAGGTGGTGGGCTAATTTTTACACTGTCACCCAACTAGACAGAAATGATTTGCAAGAACAGCACTGTAAAATACCATGTTTCTGTCCATTTTAAAGTGCATATTAAAACATCATGCAGTTTGTTGTTCAGCAAAAGCTCAGAATAAATGAAGATGGGTACTGACCTGTTATTTACAGCTTTAAAATAAAAATTATTTATATGGTATTCTGGAAGCACTAAAGTATGAATATCTAAAGTTAACCCACATTACTTTTTTGTTATTATTGGGAGTAATAACACTGGAATTGCCTCATAAAATTTTACTTTGGAGAAATAAATAAAATTAACCAAGACTGGTTTGGAAGATTCATTCAACTATATAATATAATATATAACATATAACATATAACATATAACATATAACATATAACATATAACATATAACATATAACATATAACATATAATTTATAATATATTATATATTATATATTATATATTATATATTATATATTATATATTATATATTGTGTATTGTATATTATATATTGTGTATTGTATATTATATAATATATAATTATATTGTGTATTATATTTTTATTATTATATTACTATTATAATATTAATATTACATTATAATAATTATTATTGTATGTTATAATTGTTATATATATATAAATAGATAATATATAATATATATAATTAGAGAGATTAAAATACTTTAAGAAAATATTTGGGAAACTTTATTAAAAGGAATATGTTGATACCTCAATAGCTTTATTTAATTATCCTTAAAAAATTAAGGATAATTTATTAATCCTTAATTTAATTATCCTTAAGTTTTTAAGGTCAATTAAATAAAACATGTTAAATAAATATTTGTAAATGAACTTCAGAAACGTAGGATGATTATGTCTTCATCCTCTTGTACAGATATTTGAAACAAAACTTTCAAACTTAGGCTTGGAAAATAGCAAATAGTAGCCATTGTATATTTTTCTTCATATACAGCATAATGTATCCTTAACTATTGCAGAATGTATTTTGTTTGTTTGTTTGTGTTTTGTTGTTGTTGTTGTTTTGTTGTTTTAATGGGATATCTATAATCTGTCATCTGTTAGTTAAATTTAACTTCAAACCATGAACACTGAGAACAATTCTTTTTGGGCATGAAGCATATAATAAAAATAAATAGAAATACAGAATACAGTATTCTATATTAGAGTATAACAGAGAGAATTAAATAGATTGTAATACAATGAAATATATTGGGAAAAAAAAAAAAAAAAGACACCAAAAGAAAGGAGGGAGATGTCATTATTACTTATTATGACATTATGAAATGTTGTTAAATTGTCAGATAACTTTTTCTTGTGTGAATGTGACAGAAAGAACAGAATTTACCAGCCTTTTATCTTCTTTTAAACTGAATTCCTTAAAGAATAATGATTAAGAAAGAATCTAAAGAAGAGGGATTAGAGATTTAGCAAATGCTATCTGCAACTGATGAAGGTTGTCTGTCAATATGTGAAAAATTGTTTAAAAGAACACGATAGTAGTTTATTACAATATTACAATATTGTAATAAAATATTATAATATTACAATGTCCTTGTATATGCACACATACCAAGATATTTCAGAAAACTATGAAGAACAAAAACACCACATCAAACAGTATTCAGAGGATTTTTCAGAACAGATGAGACAAACATCTATGTAATGAATCCCAGCTTATCACAGTTTAGATAACCTTGAAGACTAAATAAGAAGTAGAATGTACTTTTATGAACTAATAATGTCTTATTTCTAAGCATTGTCAGTACCATTTGGTAGTGATTTCTTGTAGAAATTTAGTATTATTTCTTGTAGAATTTATTTATTTATTGAATTTAGTTAACAAGTGCAGTAAATCCCCATACTACTTTAAAGATGCTTTCTTTCTATCAAAGTAGCATTTATGTTTATGAACAAAGCTCATAAAGCAATAATTAAAAATATATGAATGTAAAATAACTGGTAAATTTCTTAAAGGTGTTCAACACTCCCTCTGAAAAACTTAGCAGTGCTCTTTGTGTGTATATGTGTGTGTATGACCCAAATTTAATCTGCGTGTTTTTACTCACTTTCAGACTGAAAAATTGTGATCAAAAAAATATTATGCAGATCATCTTCATACTCAGCCTTTTTTGTGCTGTGCATTTCTTTCTTTAAAGGTTCTCAAAAGGGTGATTGTTAGTTTGTTTACTTTTTTCTTCTCATTTTATGCAACTAAAGAATACTAGTCATTAAGCTTAGTTCTCAAGTGGCATGCTTCAGATTGTGATTTTCACAAATTGGATGGGGATGTTGGACACAATAGAATTTGAGAGTTATTCATTTTAAGGAAAAATTTTTAAAGTCCCATGGTTGACTTCCCTTATTAACATTTTGCTCAGAATTTAACTTTTACTAAAATATGTTTTGTTGTTGTTGTTGTTGTTTGTTTATTTGTTTGGTATTGGTAGTATCAGACAACACTAAAATGGGAAACACTTTTTCCTCACTGTACCATTAATTTAACAAGCAGATGAGCTTTGCTCTACTAATCGCTTTTCCATATGTTAAATAGCACTGTGACTTAAAAAAACCAAAACAAAACAACAACAACAACAACAACAACAAACTTTAAACAGTTTAAGAACAAAACTTTTCAGACTGTATTTGTCTCTTCTGCCATTAAGTTTATACAGAAGAATAAAGCTTCAGTATGTAACTGATAAATTATAACCCTTAAAATAAAGTAAGACCAAAATCTGGGTATAAAAATGTATTTACATATTCAGTCATCAAGACAGTATGCCCAAACACATTCTTTAATGCGTATGATTTTATGAATAGTCACACTAAAACAACAAGTCCCCATTTCTTAATAACAAAATTAAAGCCTGAAATAATTGCCAGTGTCAGAATGTGGCAAAAATAATTCAAATTGCCAAATATGTATAAAGTCTATAAATTGTGTATATATCAACACATATAATCAGGATTTGCTTTTCTCTTTGATGTATGTATGGAACATCAGTGAGGTAATGAATGCTGTCTTGAGTAGATTTTCAAACTGTTTTGAGAACATCAGTTCTGGTTTGAAAATGGAGTTGCTTCAGAATACTTGTAGTAGAATGTGAAGAAATCAAGCCATTCCTGACATATCTTTATGGAGTAATGTTTTAAGTTCATATTTAAAAGATACATCAGGATTAATAGTCATGACAGTGATCCATGGCACAAGCAAAAGAAAGCAGCGGGTATTAAAAGAGATCTTGCTGTATTTTGTTTGTAGTATGTAAATAAAAGCACTCACCTTTTACAGAAAGTGACCAAATAGACTTCAAAATATACCAGGTAAGTTTAGACACACACAGTAAATAAATAAATAAATAAATAAATAAATAAATAAATAAATAAATAAATAAATAAATTGCTTATTTTAAAGTTAATCCATTATGTTAGTAAAGTGATTTATAATTTCTTACAGTATGAACTGCCTTCTTTAATAGTAACTACTTAATCCAAAGTGAATTACATGTATCTAATATATAACAAGGCAGAGTTTTTCTTGTTTAGTCAGTACAAACTAGTTAGGTAAAACTGCGTAACCTACAGTAAAGTCATGAACGGATTTTAACGTAGCCACTCCTATATATTGTATACAGGAGATACTGGAATTTTGGAAGTATTTCTCTTAATATGTTGCTTACTTAACAATATAGAAACCATCTCATTCTGGAAAATGAAGTTTTGAAGGAAAACAAGAAAACAAGCTTCCAAGCATTTTATATAGTCCTTAAAATAAAAATTGCATGAGTAGAAACTACTTGTAGCTACAGGTAGAAGCAGGTACATATAAATCCCATTTTAAAACAGAAAGGAGTAAAATACATCTACTGAAAGGAAGTTTATAAAAAGTTGAGGTACTAGCCAATAATAATCTTATCAGTGTCTGCCTGGTGTATTTTTTTCTAAAACAAAAGAGAATGTCAATTTTTGACATTGCTTGTTTTGTTGGATACAGAAAGAAGTGTAATATTGTAAGAAAATTCACATGATCTTTTTCATGTAATTTCATTGGCACTTAACATAGAATCTCATCAGTTAATCATAAATCTCTAATTTGCCAGTATATCTGTAACTACAAAGATATATTCCTTTCTATTCCTGATATAAATATTTCACACACACACAAAAAAAAATATATACATATCATTAGGTAGTTCAGGTAACTGGTTGTAATTATGAAACCCCTTTGTTTATTTGTTTGTTATGAATTTTGATTTCACACGATCTGTATAGTACTTGGTGACTATACAGCAATTTAAATTAAGTTGGAAGCTATATTCCTGTTATTCATTTGACCTAATTAATGGTCATTAATTGCATGACCATTATTACAGATTCCTGTGATCAGAAATATTTGAATGACTATAAACTACATTTTTATTCCAATAAATAAGAGTTTCAAGAAAAAAAAAAAAAAAAAAAAAGCTGTTATCCAAACCACATTAAAAAAAATTGCATATGCTATCATAAAGGTGTATTCACAGTTTCACAGTTTGATGACAAGAGGAATGCAAGACAACATCAACCTACTAGAGAACAGAATGATTGGTTGGAAGTACATGCAGCCTGACTGGTTTGAATGCAACTCTCATTCAATACAAGACCAACTGAAGAAAAATATTAGTTCTAGGTTTATGGAGTAAGCTCTGCAGCTGCGGAGTTCACCTATTGAACTCATTCCACTTACTCAGTTATAAGCATGCAAGGATTGCTTGATCTGTTTTCTGAAAAACTCAGGATTCCAAGAAATTTCCTTTTAAGACTCCAGTGATGACTTCTGTCTACAGAGTATTGATTCTTTATAATTACTTAACATCTTACCATGTAGTCAATTTTTTATTCATGTGTCCTGGTTTCAGCTAGGATAGAGTTAATTTTCCTCCTAGTAAGGTGCTATGTTTTGGATTTAGGATGAGAAGAATGTTGATAACACACTGATGTTTTAATTGTTGCAGAGCAGTGCTTACACTAAGCCAAGGACTTTTCAGCTTCTCACTAGCCAGTGGGCAGGCTAGGGGTGCAGCAGGAGCTGGGAGGGGACAGACCCAGGACAGCTGACCCAAACTGGTCCACGGGGTATTCCATACCATCAGACTTCATGCCAAACAATATATAGGAGTGGCTAGCTGGGGTGGGGGCACCGTCTGCTTGGGGATAGGCTGGACATTGGTCAGCGGGTGGTGAGTAATTGCATTTCGAATCACTTGTTTCGTACACGTTATTATTACTATTACTATTATTATTATTATCATTATTATTATGCCCTAATAAACTGTCTCTATCTCAACCCACAGGCTTCATTTTCCTGATTCTCTCCCCCATCCCAGAGAGGAAGGGGGAGGGTAGCAAAAGGCTGTTTGGTGCTTAGCTGCCAGCCAGGTTAAACCACAACACCATGCAAGATCTTCTGACTTAATCTGTAGTTACCAAATTCTCTTAAGAGCCTTTGGCTCTCAAGAGCCTTAGAGAAGAGCCTTTTTGGATTAGAAATCCAAGACTATATTAGCCAGATCACCCTTTCTCATGAACTTTCTGTCTCCATCAGAGTAGACCAGTAGCTTTGTGGAGCAGGACTTCTTTTTTTGGCAAAGCCATGCTTACCCTCCTTTTCATCCAGTAAGTTCTATTTATCTAGGTGTCCGCTATTTTTTATTTTATAACTTCTAATTATACGGCCAGTGCTGGCTTGCAAGTATGTAGTTGCCAATATCTTCCTGGAAATAGTTTCCATTACTTTTGCCATATTTCAAGACAGTGGTATGGAAGAAGCCACATTCTTCATTAGCAATTTGACTATTTCACCCAATATTTTCCTTCAAACTCTTGGGTGAATACCACCAGTATTGGCAACATTTTCATCTTTTTACTCCATGCCTTCTTCTAATCACTCATTTCAAGTTCAAATAGATCATCTGTATAGATACTGATATTATAATCTCCACAACTTTTTTCACACTGAGCATCATTACTATGAATGAATTTAGCTTCTCTGCAATGCTTTTATTGTATATTGATTATCCTTTTATTCTGCAGACTGTCTGGTAACTTTTTTGATCTTTGTTGTGGTTGGAAGGGAATCTGTTATTTTTTATTCTTTTTGTTTAGACATTTCTCAAACTTTTAAACTTCATGTGTTTGTTTATTATGCCCCTTCTGCAAGACTTGAGCCCTGCTATGTTCTTCATTTGGAAACAATCTCGTTTTTGGAGAATGCTTTCTTGTTTTCAGTAACTTCACTTAACCTTATTACTTAACTTTTTCATGTTCATTTCATCCTTTCTTATGCCTCTCCATTTGCAGACACTGGAGTCTTAATGGGCACTTGTAGATCTTTGACAATTTTATCATTTTTATGCAGTGAGCCTTTCTTTCAGATAGAATACATTTACATATATTACAATTACTGTTACAGTTGAGGAGCCATTCTGATATGTTAAAATACACCTTGCCTAGTCTACATGGAGTCAAGTCTCCCATGACTTGTATTTCCTGCCTCTGATCTCTGTAAGCAGATCATAATCAGTGTTTATGATTTGTTTGCACCCCATGTTATCAGGGATATAGATCCAAAAATTTATTCATCTTATGTGAAACCTGGAATTTCAGTCCATTCAGATTCTGTTAGCCACTGAAGTAAGTAGTTTCAGTTTGTAATATACACTGAACTTCAGTACTAGTTCTACATATCTACATACTCAATTTCATTCTCCCACTGATTAGAAAAGTATTGTCTGTGTTTATACCAATGTCCTTATTTTGTGCTAGACTAAAGAGATCATCCTTATAGTTTCTTAAACTTCCAACTTTCATACAGAAGCTGCTTGAAACACATAATGTATTGCTGTTTTGATTCTTGTCTTGACTTCCTGTATAAAAAGTACTCTGTTCCTGTTTTCTTTGCTTATAAAATGAGTGTGCATGTCTTTTTCTATAACAGAAGCATCATTCCAAACTGCAATATTCAGCTTTCACAAGACTTCCCCATTCTCCAGCTTAGAAAAATAATTATAATTTTGTTATTTATTTCAGGCACAAGAATCCTGGTTCCCTTATCACTGAGATAAAATCCATGACTTCTTTACAGAGGCGTTTTAATCCAGTTTCCCTGGTTTCTGATGAATCCAAGTTCTTGCAATTGCTGGCTTCTCTCCAGAAATCTGTAATGTGGTGATGTGGAACCAGATTCCTTTTGAGATCAGACACTTTGGTGCTTGACACACAAATCACCATACAATATTCCTTGGATAAGAAGCTGTCAATTCTGTTGAAATAGCATCTTCTACCACTGAAGTCTGACTCTTTCTCCTAGCTTGGGTTTCTGTTCAAAGAAATGTCCTCAGTGCAAAAAGATAAATGACCATTTTGCAATGAAGACAGGAACACTGTTGTATGACACAGTAATTATTGACCTTCAGTGTCCTCTTCCCAGAAGATGGGACTGAAATCTTGAACCTGATTCTGCTGTGTGATATGCCCTCTTGCTGTTCTCAGCAAGGGAAAACAGTAGCAATTTGCATTGAGAAGAATCTGCTGAAAGATGTTCTTAAACTTACTGTGAGTGAACCTCACCAGTTCAACTTCTCTGCTCTCAAGGGCTAAAATATTCTCTGAGGACTACAGATGGTCTGTATTATACATATATGTATGCTACCTCTTCAGGAGATGCTCACAGTAAAATGGATAATCCCTGTTTGTTTGTTTGTTTGTTTATTTTTGTTTGCTTTTTGTTTGTTTGTTTGTTTGTTTTTGTTTGTTTGTTTTCCTGTAGTTCTTAATTTCTTAGAAAAGACAGAGGGGTTTTTAAGTTGATTTTGGGTTTTGATGAGTAAGCTACTTGCATAGAGCAATTCATGAGCTACAATTTGGTTATTGTTTAGCTGCAGCATGCTAAGCATTCTCAAATTGATTACATAGATTGCTAGCGTATTAATACATTCATTCATACTAATCAATGTATGCAAGATACATTGGGTACTTGGTCTATTATTTGTTTATATCAACCGTGACTTGCAAATTATGTTTTCAATTAAGCTATTCCTTTTGACTCTCTGCAAATCCAACTAGGTTTGTGTAAATTGCAAACATTACTTTTCAATTTTACATCAATGACACCATTATTAACATAATTTAAAATTATTGTTTGCTTTTATGCAAGTAAGTTGCACCTAAAGACTGCAAAAATGCATCTCTTCAGCTATAACTATGACACCTGCAGTTATTAGATTCATGTGCGTGTGTGTGTGTGTTCTTTTGGGGATCCATGAGTTGGAGTTATTGGACTAGATGATCCTTGTGGGTCCCTTCCAACTCATGATTCTATAATTTTATAATAATTCATAGTTTGATGAGTTTGAATTTGGTCAAATTTGCATTCATGATTTACTGAAAAACATAAATGAGTTATTGAGTTTGGTTGCTGGTGGACCAAATGTAGTCCCTAGAAGTGCAAGAATTTGTTTGTTTATGTTTTGTTTGTTTGTTTGTTTTCCCTTGTTGTCCCATCTTTCCAATCTTTAGCTTTTATTTCTTTGGTCCCAAATGTTACCTATAATTATCCATTATCCATATTTAGTTCTAGCCTGCTTACAGCAATCTGGGAGTACTCATGATATTTTAGCATCTCACTCATCTTGGACAGGGAGGATGAGTTGTCTGGCAGCAGTTCTCATTCAAGTTAACAGGCCTATCCAAGGCTCCTTGCCAAGGTCAGTTCTCAATAAATAATGAAGGACAGAACAGTCTGCACAATACTTTCCTTCACTGGATGCAAGCCACCACTAACTTAGTTTTGCAGTAAATCATATAAATGCTAACTTAAATAAGTAATTAAAATGTATTGAAGAGAATTTTCAGAAAGCAACAACTGTCAAGCCAAGCCCATTATGATCAGTTCCTGATTTATTAGCTTTCAAGGAAGGCTATCTTATAACCAAAGAATGTAGTTACTTCAGAGAATGTAGTTCAACAACAGAAAGTCTCTAACAAGGTAAATACATTCAGACACTATTCCAGCTGAAGCTTCCCAGAAAAAAATAAATAAATAATTAAATAAATAAAAATAGGAGTAATATAAGGCATCTGTAGATTCTAAACTCCCATAGAATGATTTAGTAAAGCCTTATAAAAAGAATTACTAAAAGACAGAGAATTCTGATGTCCTACTCTACTGTGAAATTTTCAGTGAAAGGAAAAATAAAAGAGACTTAGTAAAGGTGTATTTTCTTGTTTCACACGAAAAGCATCTAAGATAATAACATTTGAATATTTTCTTTTTCTAACAAAGTATGTTTTATCAGAACTAATTTCAACAGTGTGCATAAATGCAAAAATTAGTAATTTTTTTTCTGTGTGCAATTTTCTCTTAGAAAAAGCAAAGTGTGTAAATAACTGTGTTGCATGGAACTGCACAAACACAGACCCTCTAAAAGGTAAAACAATTACCAATCCTTTATACTCCAAAGCTGAAAGTATCTTCATGTGACTGCTTTTCAAACTTCTATAACTCTGTTCACAGAACTAGCTTTTCTTTCTTTCACTGCACCCTAATTCAAGAGTCAACAAACTCATTTGAGTTTGTGATGAAAAAGAGTAGTACACATGCTGTTTCTTAGAGATGACTCCATGTGATGGAAGGTATAACCACTCCATTTGAACATAAAGCTCAATAGGCAGTAATTTTTTATTTATTGGTAATATTAGTAGAAAAATATCTGCTTTACTGCAGGACATGAGTAAGCATAAAAACTGTTCTTTCTTGAGCTGAACAAGATTAAACCAGGAAGGCACAACTAGTTATCCAGACAAAAATACTGACTAGGAGGTTTGTTAGGTCCAAAACTGAGCTAATGCTCAAAGAAACATCCCACAGAGTCACAGCAGTTGGATGACCACCACTCACAAGACATGAAGAGGTGACTTTAAAGAAAAATGAAAATTTTTCATTAGATTTAATTTTTCTTCTGTGTAATTTCAGTGTCACAGGAGTGAATACATGGCTGGACTGTACATTATGTCAGGAGTCACTTACATACAAATGAAACTGATTATTTCAGTTTTTGCCCTTTTAAAGAGAAAAAGATAGTTTGTCTTGAGAAATAAAACAGTTACTATTCTTCCTTTGACAGTGGAAAAAAACTTTATATATATTTTATTTCTTCAGTCTAGCAGTTACTAGCTTAATGTTTAAGTGAGATTAGAGGAAACTCTTTCAGAAAAATAACCCAATGATCAAGGCTGGTGACATAAATTCTTTGTTTTTTGACTTTTTATATCATTATTGTGATGGTCTTCATTTAAAATTTCTTGCTATTATATCCATCAAAACTAAACTGAGTGCATCCTGGGACTTTTGTTGTTGTTGTTTTGGGTTTTTCGATTTGGTTTTGTTTTATTAGCAATAGTTTTATTTTCACCTGGAACAATATTTTTTCTGACAGAGATCGACATCTACTCAAATTTAAAGCAGTGAGACCCCCATTTCTACCAGAAATTAGGGCCACTCATCTTTTTTCAGGTTAAGTTTCAACCAAAATTTTGAGGCTCATTTTTTATATAAATACATACACATATATATAATTATTTTTTTTTAAAATGTATCAAACATCAGCTTGTGGTTCACCATTTCACATTCCTGGTATATTCTACTTTTCTAAATTCTTAAAAACCAGAATCATCAGCATACCAGAACATTATGGGTTTTGCTTACTTGTTTTTTTTTTTTTTTTTTTTTTTTTTTTAAGCACCTTAAAATAAATATAAGTTCCTTTAAGCTTGTTGCAACATGGAATCTGTTGGCATGATCCATGCCTCAGTTGCTCAGAGAGAATATGAGACAGAAAATTCAACAGTCTTGTTGCTAATGTTGATCATGAGACTGTATCTCATGATCTACCATTTTAGGTTACATTCTATAATTTGACGTTGATATTAAGTGTTTTTTAGCAGATCCTCTTTTACTGATATACAAAATTTACATGCAATTAGTATTCATTTTATCTCAGTATGTTGGCTGCAATATAATAAGAATTTGAATGTTACTACAGGAAAAGAACCAAGAAGGTTTTGACAGAGCCTTTTTTTTCATATGATATGATATGACATGATATGATATAATTAATATAATTAATATAATATAATTAGAATGATATAGTATAATATAGTATAGTATAGTATAATATAATTAATATAATATAATATAATATAATATAATATAATATAATACAATACAATATAATATAATATAATATAGTGTTCAGAGACTTCTTCCTGCAAGTCAGTAAACGATTTCTAAAATTGGTCAGGTTTCAACGTTCTAAGAACATCCAAGACTGCAAGCTTTCTCCAAATACATATATATATACATGTATATATAAATATACATGTATACATATACTAAAGACTTGCAAATCATGACAGGAGTTTCATTGATAGGACAAAATGCAATGCAACATTTAAAAGTATTGGAATATAGGTTCTTTGTAATGATCAAGGAGAACACAGAACTCTATACCACACAATGTGAAATGCATGTAAAAATATATTTTCTTGGGTTATGGAAAACAAACAATTCCAATTCGTTTGAGTTAGAATGCCAAATTATAACAGAAGGCAGCTGACTACAAAGGAGGGATTCATTTTCTGTCCTCCATCCCAGAGGATGTTGGCTTTTTTTTGTTTTGTTTTTAATTTAAATAAAGAAAAAAGGAAAGCTGGAAGCTTTCCTTTTCTTTAGCAGCAGCAGCAGCAGGAGGTTTTGGAATATGGACAAAATTGTTCAGAATTATGAAAATTATTAAAATATATAATGTACTTTGAAGGGAAAATAATTTCTCATTGTCTGAACAAAGCCAAAAATATCTGTTCATAGTACACAAACACATGTACACACACACCTTGTTTTACATATTATATTAATCTCTCAGGTTGCTTTTCCTAAATAGTGAGTGACAACATATTATATTTACACATGTAATATATTTCCAGGGAAGGTCTCTTTGTTTGTTTGTTTGTTTGTTTGTTTAAGTTCTGAAGTTCTGAAACCATTAGGCATTAGAAATACTGTAGAGACTTTCTACCATAGAATTTGTGGTTGATATAGCTGACCATCTGATTTACAATAGACTCATCTAAACCTACACAATGAAGGATGAGACATTTGAATTTTGAAGTACCTGTAGATATTACCCTTAAAAAAACTATTGTAAATATTCCATGTTATATTCAAAATACAATATAAGGCAGTAGTTATGCTTTGATCCTGATCATCATTTCTCCAGTGTCATTTCACACACATACAAGAAGACATGCATAAACACAATTTCTGCTGTTAATTAATGTCCAATAATAGTATTTCTAGGGTATTTTTCTAACTCAATTGCTTTTTAAAAATTGTCTCTGCTGTCCCATGTACCAAAACAAGTTTCTTGTTTTATAAAAATATGTCCTCTTAGATTAACTACACAGAAACTATTCCTCTGGTGAAGAAGTGTTCTTTAGGCCAGTAGGATTCTATTAATGATTGTTCTTTCTACAATTGCAAAATTGTATTAATTATTGTTCCTTCTACAATTTAATCTTCTCTGAAAGATTATGGAAGAGATAGTGCTTTCTTAGTTACAATGATGAATTTTATATGAAAATATATTGCAATTTTGTTAAACTGATACTTATTGGGAAGATTTTGTTTGTTTGTTTGTTTGTTTTTACCACAAAAATTGTTTAACAAAGTTGGAACTCCTAGGAATATATTATGCATAGATAATTCATACATTGTGTGAGTTTACTGCCAAATCTTCCAATACTAGTATCATAATAATGCTTTATTTTACCCGGAATTCATAGTGGATTTATGGGACACAGCATGAAATTTAGCTTTTATTTCATTTCTTCCAAATTCAATCTTTGTTTGTTTGTTTGTTTGTTTGTTGTTGTTTGTTTGTTTATTTTGTTTTGTTTTGTTTTTGTTTTGTTTTGTTTTGTTTTGGGGGGAGAGGGAAGTGGAGCAAGAGGAATATGTTTAGTCTACAGATGTCAATGAGATAGTTGAGGTTATAAATCCATGTCAGGACTTTGACTTTTGGTTTTTGTCACTACTTTGAAGTGTAAGAACATGATGACCATGTAAAACTTTTATCATTGTGCACCAGTAAGCAGTTAGGTACCACACAGCCTCACACTCACTCCCCCACAGTGGACTGGGGGAGAGAATCAAAAAGGTAGAAGGGAGAAAATTTATGGGCTGAGATGAAGACAGTTTAGTAGGTAAAGCAAAAGTTGTGTGCACAGGTCAAGTAAAATTAGGAATTCATTCACTCCTTCTCATCAGGAGGCATCAGGAGTTCAGACACTTAGGGTTATTTGGGAAGACAAATGCCATCACTCTTAACATCCCCCAATTTCCTCCCCCTCTCCTTCCCCCCAGTTTCTCCCAGCTTTTACTGATGAGTACAGTATTCTTTGGTATGGGATATCCCTTTGGACAGTTGGGGTCTGTTGTCCTGGCTGTGTCCCCTTCCTAACTTCTTGTGAACTCCATTCTACTCCTTTGCAAAACAGTGTGAGAAACAGAAAAGTCCTTAATGCTGTGCAAGCACTGCTCAGCAAAAGCTAAAATATCATCATTACCGACTCTGTTTAGGTCACAAATCCAAAACACAGAACCATATGATCAGTTGTGAATAACTAACTAATTAACTAACTAACTAAATAAATAAATCCATCCCAGCCAGACCCAGAGCAATCTGTTTTGATGTGTTATAACATTGAAGCAAAACTTTCAAAGAAGTTAGTTCAAGTACTTCCTTCAGCGTTGCACAAAAATTATCTGAGCATACTTCTATCAGAAACACTTTAGACAGATTTACAGATTTTAAAGTTTATTGTAGCATTTCTGTTTCAATGTATTTTACAGTTTTTCTGGACGTATGAATTTGAAGTTCAAAATAATTTTCTTTCTTTTCTTTAGAAATGGTTACTTATGGAAGTATTCCAACTAGCAAATTAAGATGCTGGAATATTCTTTTGTAGTACTTCTGAAGAAATAATAATCTCAAATTATGTTTATATATGTTTATAAATATTTTCCTATTCACGGAAAATCTTGGTGGTGTTCATGCATTTGTAGAAATGCAGAAAAGCTATCTGGGCTGAACTAACTGATGCCTTGTTTCCTACAACAACCAGCATCAGACAACAAGGAAAAAAATAAAATAAAATAAAATAAAACTTTGCAAAATGCCAAATAGCAATTAAAAAGGCTTTTCTCAGGGAAAAGTCTGAATGCTTAACATCAAAGATTACCTTAAGCTAACACATGGAGGTTTAAAGCTTTTCATGTCACCATAGAATTACCAGCCTATTACACCTTAGTAGACCTGATTTGCAGCTCTTCCACTCATATGTGCATAGCTTCCTGTGATCCAGATCAGTGTCTCAGAGCCACATAAAGTAGAACATTATTTGGATAAGATGAAGATTCCCTACTTCACAGTACTGTGGTTCTTTGAGATGTGGTGCCTATACACATGACAAAAGACAATCTTTAATTTTGTGTTCTTTGCCCCTCCCTCCAAAACAAACAAACAAATACAAATTTGATGTTGGAGATGATCCTGTTCTTTTTGAATAGCTGCTATGATAATACTCAAAATGTTGACACAGTGTGAACTGGAACAGGAGAATAAGTAAAGTTCCTTTAAAATATGAGGTGTCAAAGTTCAAATAAAAAGCTGCACTGAGTATGGATTTCTTGAGGCTTGCACCTTCAAAAGGTAAGATTAAGAAGAGCTAGACTTGTACATGCAACAGGTGATGCCCTCTTCCATGTCCTTCATCATGATAATTAAAAATTGTGTTTACTACCTTGTCTCCTATGAATAAGCAGACACGATCTGGATGTGAGAAGGAGAGAGACATTTCTGTTACAACTTCATTAGGCAGTAAGTAATGACAATTATCAGCTGCCACAGATAGCAAAGCTTATCACAGAAAAGATTACAAACACATACCGTAATTCATATAACCATAGGGTCATTCAAGCTTGGAAGTAATCTCAGGAGGTCATCCAGTCTGACCTCTTACTCAAAGCAGGGTCAGCTGTGAGGTCAGGCCAAGTTGTTCAGCCAGATATTAAAAACCTCCAGGAGACTACACAACGTCTCTAAACAACCAGTTCAAGTGCTTGTCTGTCCTAAATTTGAACAAGTTTATCCTAGTATGAAAATAAACAGAA
Source organism: Aythya marila (assembly GCF_965140915.1). Lineage (NCBI taxonomy): Eukaryota > Metazoa > Chordata > Aves > Anseriformes > Anatidae > Aythya > Aythya marila. The sequence continues at coordinate 83,153,481 of NC_139043.1, forward strand.
AATAAAGACATGTTTTTGTGCCAAAAACACTCACTTGGTCTACATCTTTCTACTGAGCCATAACAAAATACATTGTTTCCATCAAGATCAAACTCTATTTTTTAGATCATTTTGCTTTTCCGTATGTTTCTGTTTTCTTTATGTTTAAACTGAGAGCAGCCCTGAGGAGAAGGGCTTGGTGGTGTTGTTTGATGCTCAATATGAGCTGGCAACATGTTCTTGCAGCCCAGAAAGCCAACCCTATCATGGGCTGCATTAAAAGAAGCTTGGCTGACATGTTGAGGAATGTGATTCTTCCCCTACAGTCCTCTCTTGTGAGACCCCACCTGGAGTACTGTGTTCAGCTCTGGGGTCCCCAGAACAAGAAAGACATAGATTTGTTGGAGCAAGTTCAGAGGAGGACCAGGAGGATAATAAAAGAGGTGGAATACCTCTCCTATGAAGACAGGCTGAGGGAGCTGGGGTTGTTCAGCCTGGAGAAGAGAAGGCTATAGGAAGACCTGAAGGGGGCCTACCAGAAAACTGGTGAAGAAATCTTTGCCAAGGTGTGTAGTAATATGATAATAGGACAATTGGTAGCAGCTTTAAACTAAAAGAGGGTAGATTTATATTAGATACTAGGAAGAAATTCCTCACTCAGAGGGTGGTGAGACACTGGAACAGGTTGCCCAGATAAGTGGTGAATGCCCCATCCCTGGAGGTGTTCAACGCCAGGTTGGATGGAGCTTTGCGCAACCTAATCTGGTGGGAGGTGTCCCTGCCTGTAGCAGGATCTGTATGGTCCCTTCCAACCTAATCTATTCTATGATTTTATTAAATATATAAACATATGAAAAAATCTGTAAAATTAATTTCACCATGTTATTGGATCCATTATTGTACAAAAAGAGTTTTTCAAATATGCCTGTTGTCTGGTACGTGTTGTCTAATTTCTTGTGCTTGGGGATTAGGTTTGCTTATTTGTGTCTCATTCTGTGCATTTTTTTTTCAGATGTCATAGGATTTCAGCATACCACAGCGCTGAACAATGTGCCCACTTGTCTTCTTTTTCAATAACAAAGTCAACAACTTGTTACAATATTTTAACTTTTATAAAGTGGACAAATACAGAAAACCATTACTCATTTGGATTTCAAGTCATGCCTCAAGTCTTTCTAACTCTATTTTTAGCTGTTATTCATTCAGCTTATAGTGGGTTTTGGTTAAGAGAATAATGCAGCTAAAAAATCACTACTGTCCTTTAAAAAAGTGTGTTTTAATCATCATTTGCAACACATTTTAATACAGGCTTGTAGTTTTGTCATCTGAAGGTATCAGAATTCTTCATGGATAAATCACTGGCAATAGTCCTTCTGACCTCTGTCATTTAAGAAAACAAGAAACACAAAACTGAGATTTTATCTGTATGGTTTTTTTGTTTGTTTGTTTGTTTTAAAAAGATACTCTACTGCATTTGTCAGGTGATACTTTTAATCCCTAATTAACGATACTATATGTACTTTATTGTGCTGCAGTTTCAGAGAGGTTCAATAAGTTAGAAATTGCGTGCTATGACTGAAGTAATCACTGGTTATCACCTGTAGATGGATACAAGAATTCAGTAATATAGCTTAGATTTAATATCCTATTACTGCTAATTAGGTTTGCTTCACTTGGTTTGGTTTCTGTTGAATCCTTGTCCTATAACTTGTTATTTCTTGATAGATCAAGGTGTCTAGAGATGAAATATAGTCATTGCCAGATATACTCCTGCTTTCATCAAGCAAAAGTTCTTTAAATGTTTTATAGCTCATTCTTTGCCTCCTCTGCTGTACTGGCTGCTATATTAAAATGATACAGTAATGGTAATATCTGTTTAGGTACAGTATGTAATACATCAGCTTAGTAACTCCTTTGCTATCAAATAATGCTTATCTAGGACCATAAAGATAGAAGCTTTATTTTCTTCTACAAATGTGTGACCTCTCTACCAATTATCCCAGGCTCAAGATCAGCCAGGCAGCATGAGAAACAGCATGAGACAATGGCTCAGTGCTAAAGAGAAGCTTAAACATTTCCCCCCAAAAAAACAACAGGCTTCATCTTTAAAAGGCAGGAGGTCAGTATCATCAGCAAAGGATGAATGGTTACCTACTGTGGGATAACCAGGGTTTCATAAGCATCCAAAGCTTTTCTGCTGCTCCAAGCGCTCACCACTGTTTAACAGCTGTCACAAGAAGGCTAATGACCACAGGGAATGCATCACATTTCCTGTCTCTGAGGTGGCAAAGTACGTATCTATCATTCTATATATAGATTGAAGGATTCACACATTCACTTGTGTTGCTTTTCACATCATTGATAGCAGTATTAAAAATGGGAAAAAAAAATCCAATTAGTATGATTTCAGAGAAAGAAGCATGATGTTAATGAATTACAGGCAATGAAAACCTAAATAACACAATCAGAGTTAAAAGATATCCCTAAAAAATACTTATTAAAAATGCAAATAATAGGGTTCACTTAAATCATTGAAAATCAGAATATAAATAATAATGGAAAGTATAAAACAAATTTGGTGTATCATTTTTTGTACTGTTGCCACACAAGCTTGTGCAGGTCTTGCTGCAATGGTGAACAAAGACCGTAAGTTGCAATGGGGTTTAAGCCAAGTGTACTTCAGCTTTAACTTTATTGCGCTTTTACTACATACATATAGAAAAAAGGAAAAATTCTCCATGCTTATGAAATTTATTTTGCAGTCTGTTCTTGTAGAATATAAATAGAATTGTAAATTGTACTCTTTCTTATACATAATGGAAAAATTTAGAGGATCTAATTAGTGTAGAGGAACATTTTTCAGAGTTGTATTTTTTTTTTTTTGGTATTTTTTTATCTTTAAAAAAAAAATTGCTTAGGCTCTTTGGGATGTGGGACACTTTGGCTGCTTCTATATTTAGGTAAATAAGGATGTGCTTTCTTAATTGCCCTTTTGCTTGTAGTTATGCAGGTAGGTTACAATATATATTTTTCCTTTTACTAGTTTCTTTGTTGGTTGGTTGTTTTTTTGTTGTTGTTGTTTTGTTTTTGTTTGTTTGTTTGTTTTTGGATGATAGTTTTATGTCCTTCTTATATTGTGGCATCCAAAACTGCACATAATACTCAAGGTTAAGCCAAACCAGCATAGAATAGAGCAGGATAATAACTTCCCCTGACAATGACTTCCCCTGAGCAATGCTGTACCTGATGCACCCCAGGATATGGTTGGCCCTTTTGCTGCCAGGGCACACTGCTGACTCATGTTCAACTTGCCATCAACCAGAACCCCCAGATCCCTTTCCACAGGGCTGCTCTCACCCCTTGGTCTGTACATATATATCCACGGTTGCCCCATCTCAGATGCAAAATCTAGCACATACCCTTTTTCAACTTCAAGTAGTTAGTGATTGCCAAGCCCTCTAATTTGTCAAGATTCTTTGCAAGGCCTCTCTGCTCTTTAGGGAGTCAACAACTCCTCTTAATTTAATATCGCCAGCAAACTTACTTAGTCAATTCCTGCATCCAGAGCATTTATAAAAATATTAAAGAAGATTGGCTCTAAAATGGAGCCCTGTGAAACCCCACTAGAAACCCAGGCCACTGGCTGGATGTTACCCCATTTACTATAACCTTTTGAGCCCAACCCCTTATCCAACTGTTTACCTATCACATTAAGTATTTGTCTATCTGTATGCTGAACATTTTGTCCAGAAAGATACTGTGAGAAACAGTATAAAAGCTTTATTCAAATCCAAAAAGATTACATCAGCTGGCTTCCTTTGCTCAACTAAGTGGGAAAGAGTGGAAGGGAGAAATAGAAATTCACTTTGTTGTGAATCAACTGTTTGCACTGGTGACCTATCAGATTGTTCCCTGAGCAAGTGCAAAAAATGCTTTATATCCCACACAATTTACTGGAGATCTGAGTGTAACATCTTTAAACCTATCTTTTCTGCACTGCAAGTTTCAGGTCATTAATTAGTGTCAGTTCAGACATTTGTTCTTCTGGGGTAAACAGAGTTGAATGGTCTAGCTAACAAGTGATAAAAAAATCCAAGTGTCGTCTTTCCCAATGGACAGTAAAGACAGATTTCCAAAACTCATCTCCTTCAGCTTGGGAGGTCTAGGCTTTATTTTCTGCATGTGAATATGAAGTATTTTTATTTTTATTTTTACTTTTAAAGTATTGTGAAAATAAATTCTAGAATGCTTACAAAAACATGGGTACTTCAAAAATGAGCAACACATAACCAATCACATAGGTGTGTGATTCTTTGGTCTTACTGGACTTTTTCCAATTTGAAAAAGTTGGTCTTGGAGTTTTTCCAATTTGAATTTATGAATGCTTCAAAAATTAGCAAAAGTTTCAGATTTTGGCAAACAAGTACTGCCTTCTTTCCCATTTCTTACAGGTTGTTGAATAGTGATAGTTTAGTTGCATACTCAGGACAGATTATTTCATAACATGCAATGATTTTTCAGTTTTCAAAAGTGTCTTAATAATGTTTATTCTTTCCTTTATGAAGAGCTGTGACTTCTAATTTTTCATGTAATTTTTCATGTTTCTTGTGTGCCTTTTAATTTTTTAATCTGTTGACCTCTTCCTTATGTCTATTATTACTACAGCTTTATTTTAATGACAGATGTCCATCTGAAATCAAACTAAATATTTTGAAAACTTTCTAATATTTTATTGGCTTTCCATGATAAATTCAATAGTTAACAAACAACAGACATGAAGAGAAATTCAAAACTAAAAAAGTTATTAGTTTCTCTAGGAAATGTTAAAGAAAATATTCCTGCTATTGTTATGATTACATGAAGAGTGGTTTTAGACAAAGGAATTGTGATTCTACTTCTATCGAGAAGGCATGAAGAAAGCATTAGACCTGTTTGCAGGGTGAAGAAAAAGTCATCCCTACATGATTATTTGTAGAAGGGATACAGCACAACAAAAATTTTTTGATTGCCATGGAGCAGACTGTGGCCATTGTGGGGAAGTAATGAGATTTAAAGTAGCTCCTTACTTTCTTTTGGTGACTGTGAAGTGACTAAAGTTAGATGGGGCAAATTAAGGATTTTTAAGTCATGAAACTTTAGCGGAGCATGCAGTGCCTCAAATTAATAGTTTTTATTAACTAAGTTACACGACTGCCTTGTTACTGGGGAAAAACAAACAAACAAACAAACAAAAAACAAACAAACACAAACAAACAAACACTACAAGATTGCAATCTACCCAGGACTCGATCCAAAGTCCTGATACCAGTATGATGTTTTGCATTCCCTCAAATGGGCTTTTGATTACAGTCAAGGTGTTCAAGTTAGAATTTTCAAGACAGTCTAAATATAAATAGGTAACCCAGGTAATATTGTATTTCTAAGGAGATGGAAAATAATACAAAATGCTTTTCTTCCCTAGTTTTCTTTCCCCTTTTATATATATAAACTAAACATCTTAATATTGGAATTTTGAAATTCATGAACCCTAAATGAGGAAGAAACTGACAGAATAAAGAATGGAAGGTGGAAGAAAATGGAAGAATGGTAGGAGGAATCCTGCACACTAATAACAATATTTGTATGGCTTATGATGATTAGTCACATAAAGAACAGTTACTAATATTACATCTCTGAGTTCTGAAATACAAAATAACAGAGAAAGTCATCCTAAAATGACTATTTGAGATTTTTCTATAAAAATGTTATGGAGGATGGGTAATATATCCAATATTTGCCTTAAAAGTAACAAAAGCAACAAAAGAATCTAGTCAAGAGTATGGTAATCCTTTGAGATCTATGTCATGCAAATAACAAAGCGGAGTCAAGCTTATTCTAGACAGAAGATAATTTTGTAACCGAAAACAAATTAGGTAAGTAGTGGTTGATTGAAGCTGCTGGAAGAGCAGTTCATTTGGTTCCAAAGGTACCCTCTGGTGGAAGATATTGTTGCCACATGCCAAGAGTGTGAAACAAAGCAATGTGAAAGAGCAGTATTTTCCCCATTATGCCTTATTTTTGGCATTTCCTGACTACTTCATACAATCGAAACAAGGAACAGAACCTGAAGACAATGGAAACTCTTGTTGATGCTCCATGAGATTTGATGAATATGTCTCCATGCTGTGAAAGAAACTTATAAAGTGAATTTTGATTACTACAGTGGCTGAAGCAGTTTCACCACCTTTCAGCCAGTGGAGAAGGACCTCCAAGGACTTTTGTTTAAAAAACTACAAGTCATATAAACCTCTCTTCAGGTGAAAACAGATTTTGAAATTTTGACAATAACATGTTGCAGCTTCATTTTTAAAATAAATAAATAAATAAATAAATAAAAGACAAATTATTTTCACTTTACAACTAGAACTAGAGCTTCTAAACTTCTGTATATGGGACTGTATGCACGCATTACAATAAAAAAATCTATGCTCTATAAAAGTTAGAAGGGCCTTATCCTAGGGTGTAGATCAAGCAAATTAATTATATTAAATAAATTCAATCAGGTAATTTTGAGCTCAAACAGAAGACTATTACTTGTTTAATTCACCTTCATATTTAAAGTGAAAACAAATGCAAGAAATGAAATATTACTTAAAACATTCAGGACAACAGCATATGCTTCAAGAGATAAGACTTTCACGATTAGTTTAATTAGGACATGAAAAAGCTAGTTTCAAGTGTTATTTAGAGGTTCTTGACATATTCGTTAATGAATCATAGGAGGCTGTAAAGGTTATTCTACCCATTACAAAAGAACTACACAATAATTGTTTTTTAACCAACAAGTTGTCTTTGCAAAGTTGTCTTTGCAACCCTTCATGATGGGTTAATGTGCTTAAAATGGGAAAGATTCTTTTTTTTTTTTTTTTTTTTTTTTACAGTTTCATCTATCTGTCTAGCTTCACATGTGAGAAGCTAGCGTCACATTACGATTGAGAGTACATGATTGGTACATTGGTATGTTCATTGTTATATATTAAGGTGTTAAGAATAATATCAGCACAGTTTTTATTACAACTTTAATGTATTTTTAGGAATATTGGAAACATTTGGCACATCTGCCAGCACACCAGATAATGAAGGACTTCCAAACTTCAATATGTTCTTTGCTTTAGTACAATCAATTTTATTTTTTCTGTATGTATATTTATTAACCTTATTGGTAATTTTTTACTTTTTTTTTTCTTTTTTTTTTTTTTTTTCTCTGAGACCTTTTCTCAAGCACAACACATTCTTTGTTCAGCATTTATTTGTTGCCTTATAAAATCTTTCAGGTAAAACAAAGTGAGAAACAACTCTTCAAATAAACTTTTTTTGATTGATAGAAATGATACTGCATCCTGCCTCTGATATAAAGGATGATAGGCAATATATTGCAGCATCTTCATTAGCATTATGCTAGATTTTTAAGTAACAACTCTAAACATATATCATAATGTCTTGCTTCTCTTTTTCAGTCTTCTAAAGAACAGACATCAGCTTGCCTCAGTTATGGTTTTCTACAGAAGCATAGATTTTCAGATGCACTGCTTATAGTTCTTTTTATTTAGAGTATTGCTTAAATTAGATAGCCTACATTGCAGAACTTCTCCCTATGAGCAGAAAATCTAAGTGCACCAGAAGATTCTTCATTTTTCTGTTTGAAACATCTTTGTTGTTGTTGTTTTTTCCTTACCAATTATTTAATAAAGGAGAGGGAAGAGATGATTTTATAATAAAATATGCTTATAAACATTTAATTATCCATCTTAAAAATAAATAAATATTATTTCTCGTCATATCACCAGTAATTAAATCTTAAAGTTTAATCTGGAAATATGACTGACTATACTGTGTGTTGAAGGGAGAAATAGTAATCTGAGCTATACACACTCAGTGGAAAGGAACAAAAGCTAACATTCAAAACCTACTTCAAGGATGACTGTGAATAGCAAATTAGATACAGCTTGTGGTAAAGTGCGTCTGGAAAAAGGCCATACCTCTCCCTGCTGAGATCCTTAGATACATTTCCATGCCTGTTTCAGTTTCCCTCCATTTTGTGCATGGAATCAGATTTATCAGTTGTCGGCAGCCAGCAAGTGTACAGAAAAAAATAACGGAGGGAATTATATTTCCCTCAGCATCAGTTGGTTTCTCTCTAGCAAGAGATTTTCTGAGGACCTTAAATAGGCCCATTTAATTTCCAGCCACTTCCTAAAATCTGTGTTTAGTTTTGGAGAAGACTATTTTCTTCAACTCTGCTACTCATTCTGATGCATTTGAATCAGATGATTCCCTGAAAATTTCAGTTGCAGTCAAACTGAATGGATTGTGTCTCGTTCTTACCCACCCCCATCTGCCTCTTCTGTAAACTTGACCACATTAGGAGTTTGACCATATCTACAAGCCTCTCTGCTCCCTCCAGTAGAAACAGGTCAGTGAAGAGCTCCTTCCTCATGCCAAAAGAAGTCAATTATGATTGAAAAAGAAACAGTTTTATGAACTTTGAAGAAATGAAAATATCAGGTCTAAGATTTTTTTTAAAGCATTTTTGCCTTGTCCACTGTAGGAAAATGTGTTAAATAAACGTCAGGAAACAAAAAAATTTGGAGTCAATGTAAGAAATAGTAAGATTTCTTTGTAGGACCAGAAAGCTGACACATTAAAAACATTCACATAAAATAAAAACATATGGTTCAAAGTATAAGCATGTCTTAGATAATGTTGGATTTTTTTTTTCCTCATTAGTTGTCTCTTACATTCCTAGTTTAATTTTATGCAAATGGAGAAGTAGCAGAAAGGAAGGACTCAAGAGGACACAAATCAGAAAGTCATTAATAGTTCTCATTATGAGCACATGATTAACCATAAAAAGGAAAAACATGAGAGAAAAAAAAAAAAAAAAAAAACCTCTCTTGATTTCCCTGTTGTTCAGACGGCACTGTCCATTGTTTATAAATAATTGTGATCACATCTGAGATACTTGACTTCAATAATAATTTTTGTTTCTAACTGAAGTAAAGTATAGGACTCAAAGTTTTGACTAAAATTTAAGAGCAAAACCAATATTTACCTAAATGGAAAATAAGTTTTATTTGAAGTAAGTGAACAATAAATAAATAATATATAGAATCCTACTCTTTCACACAGGAGTATTGTCAACACCTTTCTGGTAGTCCTGCCTATGAATTCTGCATCTTTCACTCTATTATTTTGACAAATAATTAGAATCAAATATGTTCTTGAATCCCACAGCAAATGTAAAGAAAAACAAAATAAGCCAAGAAGGAGGATATGTAACTTCTTTCCCATATAATAGAATTTTACCATCTCTTGGGTACTTTTCATGACCACTGAAAAAGTAGACTTAAACCAGCAATTTGAATACTGCATAGGACTTTCTGAATAGAAAACTGTATTTTTCATGACAGATCTGGATTTTTCTCTAACCATTTACATTAAGAAATCAAGTCTTTACCTGAATTTAAAATGAAAACCTAAATGAAGCTGTTATTGTTTTCTGGGTCCCAACAGAGCAAATAAGCTTACTTTGTTAGCTATTATAAAGTGTCTAATTTAAATACTTTGTAAAATGGGTGAAATGTTATGAATTCTTCAACAGTAAGTTTATTACAGGTATGTAAATATTAGTCTAGGGAAAAAAAATGTAAATCACAGTAGTGTTCTCAGAATGTTAAGGGAGAGATGTAGATCACTAAAAGTTTCCTTATGATATCAGTAATTAAAAGAGGCCATGAAAGTGTAGATCTAATCAGGTGAATCTCTGAGGCAATAGGCTCTGGGGCAGACACATTCTACAGCGGAGCATGTGATCATGATGTGTGAGGCATTTCCTGCATCGAGGCACCTTGAGGCGGCTGGCAGCCCTCGCAAGAGCAGATGATGAGGCTTGGGCAGATCCAGGAGCAGCAGCCGTTCCCCCCCTCATGTACAAAGGCAGCCCCCAGGGAGTGTGAGTGGGCCGGATTGCAGGCAAACAGGGTGTGGAGTGTCAGCCAGGGCATGGTGATGCAGTGTGTGTGGCAGTGCACACAGGTAGGGAGTGTAGAAGGGTAAGAGCTCACTACTCTGTTCCTGTAGTGACGAGGAGCAGGCTGATAATGAAGTAAAAATGATGTCTTCCCAACACACATGCCAGGCTGAAACCAAAACCCAGACGGAGGGTCCACAACCCTCCATGGCAAATGTCTACACACAGACAGAGCTCCTGAGGACTTAAAGTGCTTCCCAGACCCCCATTGCAGGGAACTGAAGAATCTGGAAGTCCCCCTAGGGCCCAAAGGCAGAAATGGGTGTTGTGGGTGCAAGCGTGCCCAGCTGGATGAGCTTTTTGAGCAAGTTGCTGTCTTGCAAGAGGAGCTCAACAGGCTGTGAAGCATCTGGGAATCCAAGCGAGAGGTTGATGCATGATATCAAGCGCTGGCACAGGCCGAACAGCCCTGCCTTAAGTCCTCACAAGGGACTGGTAAAGGAGCCTCTGACCCTGAATTGGTGCAGTTGATGGACTCGCAAGACAAGGGAAGCTGGACCCTCGTCTCTGCTCAGAGCAGGAGAAGGAATCTTCCCCTTGTCCCTGAAGTGTCCCTCTGCAGTAGATATGATGCTCTGGGGCTCAGAAAAGGAGAGGAAAATAGTAACAAAAACTGTAATGGTTAAGCCCCAGGAAAGGGCAACCATATAAAGGTGGACCAGCAAACCACATGTATAAGAACCAGTGCCACAAAAAAAAAAAAAAAAAAAAAAAAAAACAACTGTTGGTAATTGGAGATTCTTCTCTGAGAGCCACCGAAGCACTCATTTGCCACACAGATAATCTGTCTCAAAGTTTGCTGCCTGCCTGGGGCACATATTCATGACATCACAGAGAGGCAACCAAGCTTTGTTAAAACACCCATTCCTACTCATACCACCCATTCCTACTCTTTCATGCAGGAACAAATGAGATCACAACAAGGAAACTATGAAACATTAAAAGGGACTTTATGTCCGTTGGTAGATGTTGAAGGGATCAGGAGTGCAAGTAGTATCAATCCTCCCAGTTGGAGACTGGGACCCAAGGAGGAGGTAACATACAAATCAGGTGAATGATTGTTTGCATAGATGGTGCCCAGCTCAGGGTTTCGGGTTCTACAATCTTGGGCATTTTTCTGAGATACCAGACATGCTGACACAAATGGGGCACACCTAATGAAGTGGGGCAAGAGCATCCTGGGCAGCAAGCTGGCTGGACTCATTAGTAGGGCTCAGTGGGGAAAGGGGATGTACCTGTAAGAGACACAAAAGAACCAGTGAATGCCAATACTCTAGAAAATAGCAGGGAGACACCTGTGAATTGTTCCATAGGAACTGGGAATGACTTCTCTAAAAAGGTAATGTGGCCCATAGCCCAGGTTAAGTGTCTCTACACCAATGCACAGAGCATGGGGAATAAGCAGGAGTAGCTGGAAGCCATGGTGCAATTAGAAAACCATGATCTAATTGCTGTCATAGAGACGTGTTGGGACAAATCATACAACTGGAACACTGAAATGTGGGGCTACAAGTTTTACAGGAGATAGAGGCAGGAAAGGAAGGGTAGAGGTGTTGCCTTCTATGTTAAGAAGATAGATTATGAAGAGTTGCTGCTGAGAAACAGCCATGAGAAATATTAAGGCACATGCAAGACCAGGAGGTGATCCAAGACAGCTAGCATGGCTTCACCAAGGACAAATCATGCCTGACCAATCTGGTGGCCTTCAATGATGAAGTGACTTCTTCAGTGGACAAGGGAAGACTGACCGATGTCATCTACCTAGACTTCTGTAAGGCTTTTGACATGGTTCCACATGACATCCTGATTTCTAAATTTGAAGGGTGGACCATTCGGTGAACAAGTAATTGGCTTGATGGACACACCCAGAGAGCAGTGGTCAAGGGTTCTGTGTTCAGGTGGAGACTGGTGACAAGTGGTGTCCCTCAGGGATCTGCTTTGGGACCAGTGCTTTTCAATATCTTCATCAATAATATAGATGATGGGATTGAGTGAGTGCACCCTCAGCAAGTTTGCAGATGACACCAAGCTGAGTGGTGCACCAGAAGGAAGGGATGCCATCCAAAGGGACCTGGATAAGGTTAAGAAGTGGGCCCACGTGAACTGAATGAGATTCAACAAGTCCAAGCGCAGGGTGCTGCACCTGGGTCAGAGCAATCCCAGGCATGAGTACGGGCTGGGAGAAGAACTCATTGAGAGCAGCCCTGTGAAGAGGAATCTGGGAGTTCTGGTGGATGAGAAGGTCGACACGAGCCAGCAGTGTGTGCTTGCAGCCCAGAAGGCAAACTATGTCCTGGGCTGTTTCAAGAGAGGTGTAGCCAGCAGGTGGAGGGACTACTCTGCCCTTGTACTCCACTTGGAGTACTGCATCCAGGTCTGGGGCCACCAGCACAAGAAAGATGTGGACCTGTTAGAACGGGTCTAGAGGAGGGCCACAAAGGTGATCAGAGGGCTGGAGCAGCTCTCCTGTGAAGAAAGGCTGAGAGAGCTGGGGTTGTTCAGCCTGGAGAAGAGAAGGCTCCATAGAGATATCATTGCAGCCTTTCAATACTTGAAGGGTTCTTATAAAACAGATGGGTAGGGACTCTTTATTCATGTAAATAATGATAGGACAAGGGGGAATAGTTTTAAACTGAAAGAGGGAAGATTTAGATTAGATATTAGGAAGAAATTCTTCACTCGCATGGTGATGAGACACTGGAACAGGTTGCCCAGAGAGGTTGTGGATGCCCTTGAACACCTGGAGGTGTTCAAGGCCAGGCTGGATGGGGCCCTGGTAAACCTGATCCAGTATATGGCATCCCTGCCTATGGCAGGGGGGTTGGAACTAAGTGATCTTTAAGGTCCCTTCCAACCTAAGCCATTCTATGATTCATTCTATGATTCTATGATTCTTCACTTCAGGGAAGGATAATCTTTACTTATTTTGTCTTGTGTTCTTCTAATTATAGCACATAATTTTCACAATCATGGGAAAGCTAAGAAAGAATTTCTCTGGGATAATGCAACAGAAAAATCCGGAAAATACTGGCAGTGTAGCTATGACCACATGGAAATCTACTGGGCAACCCTTTTGCTTTTGAAGAGAAATTTTCATCATTTAATTTTAAGAAGTCACATTTTGTTTCTGGCAGAAGTCTTCCCTACACTTCTGAGTCCAGAGAAAGATAGAGGAAGCAATATAGGGAAAATAATAAAAAACTCTTTGTAAGCCATGAAGAAAATTAAAAAGTTATTTGTAATTTGTCCAGGGGCATGGGAGCTTCATAAATACCATTGGTAATAATGGGTCTTGGCCTGCAGTGTTCCAAAAATTGAAGGCTCAAAGTATCTTTTACAAAACCTTGTGATATGGTATGAAATAGTGTAAATTTTCTTTTGTGAGGCCAGCTAGATCTGCTTTGATTTTGGAAATGAGGTTAATATTAGAAACTATTATTCCTGATATATTTGACTAAAGATCTGCCACTGAGCGACATGTGAGTAGCTGTATCTTATCAATTTCTGTACTGTGTGTACTTAAAGTAGCTAAGAGTTTGTTTTTAGAGGCACACTAAAACCAAATTTATTCAAAGTTTAGCTTCAAAGCAGACTAGCTAAATGCATACATTTGCATAGCTTCATTCAGAAAGAAAGGGGAATGTTTCAGTTTATTTCAGACTGGAATTAAATGAATAAATTAAATGAAATTACAGACATTTTGGTCCTGAATAACTGTTTCTCTGTAAGGGTTTGTCACTGCTTAAGTCATTTAAAAGTTGAACCAGGTCATTTTTCTTCAGTGTCACTACCTAGACAAGATTTAAATTGTTGGTTTTGGCAAGCATGTGATCACATGGTAAAACTTATGTTGTGATTAGGGTGGATATAGGCATTTATATTCTGCTGACAGCTTCAGACAAAAGAAAGATAAGTGCTACTGTAATTGTAAAGTGACCTTTCCACTCTAGGGATGTTGACAACTATCCTCTTACTTCTGTGAAGTATGTTTACCACCATGATAATATTTTTTCTGTTAGTCTATTGTTGTTTTTTATATTTACAATGGAGTCTCTTGGAATGTTTGTAGTTTTCATCTGGTTTTCTCAAGGTAACATTTACAATGTACATGGCAAAATATCAACTAGTAGTAGCACATGTTTTCTAAAAAGGATTATTTTTTTATTTAGTTTTAAGAAATATTTTCTTCATTTATATCCCTTTGGGATCCATCTTGTTAGAAATCAGAATAGACCAACTGGACAATTCATGTCCAAAATAAAAAGCCAGATTATCTTTTAAATAAAATACTGTATTTGCAACTCAGTTTCCACACAGTGCCTTAAAACTCAAGTTTGTAGAATGGAAACATGTATTTAGTGATTATTAAAATAAAGCTTATCTTATTGAAAGCTCATGGTGGGGGCTATTCCTCATTGTCTGTGACACATTGTGAAGAAAGACCAGATGGTAAGGATTAGACTTGAATTTGATTTGACACCCAGTCAGGAAACCGAGAAACCCCTATTATCTTTCTGTTGCTCAAATATGCATGAATAAATCTTTCTGCTAGCTACTCTTGCCTTAGATCGGATCTCTGGCAAGGTGCTGGTGCTGGGTGTAGTTACGGCCTAACTTTCCATTTTCTTAGTCAGTACCACTGAATAAATGAATGTAAGGATTCTTCTGATTTGCTGCTACTGTAAGCTATCAGAAATTTACCATCCGTTTTTCCTCAGGGAAAGGAGGAATTTTGACTTAAGATTGGCTTAAGTAATAAACTCGACAATGCAACCCAGTAGCAGCCACGCTGATTCACCGCTGCCCAGAAATAAAGTTCAGCAAATAATTCACAGGGCTTGTCCTTCAATTTCTGAAATATCTTTGACTAACCTGCTGTTTCCAAGCTTTAAAAAGTTATTTGTGTGTTTGACAACTATCTTTTAAGTGACTGATATTTGTATTGTTTATCTTTGATACTTTGGATAAAACAGGTAGTCTTAGCTTCCTCTTATACTTGTGCAATTGGAAGCTCTTAATTTCTTCATTAATTTCATTATTTTTCATATACTTTCAGTATGTTTGATGGCTTCCATTCTTAAAAGATCATTAGTAAGATCTGACAGAAGACTAGTGTAAATATAGTAAGGGAAAGGGTACTGCATCATTAATATAAGAATTATGTGTGCCAACAGCAATGGACTAAATGAGTGATAAAGAATTTGTGCCATACACTTTCTAAACAAAAACTCTGTTCACATAGACAGAGCCTCCCTCAGAATCAGTGAAAGACCATGGGTCACATGAATCACACACTGTTAGCCACTGCTAGTTGATTTACCTTAAGAAGGAGCTGTCTTCTGTCAGTGAGGGTGGTTGTCAAGAAAAGAAAGAAGTAGGTATTAACAAATATCTTTCTTTTACTTTTGAATCTCTAAAGATCCATGTAGTTGGAATTCAGACTGAAATTTTGCACCTGTGGACTGCCACATAGGTGGCTAGAAGTCATTTTATATCCACACTACTCCTTTTTTATTATTTGAATTGTCCTCATAGACTCTGTTTGCTGTTATTGAATGTAGACAGAAAGAAAAATATAGATACATATGAAATCTTTATGGACAGTAGAGCGCACAGAGTAATCTTCATGAAATAATCCATACTTTAATGTGAAAAAATGACAATCAGCCCAAACTTTTTTCTTTCTTTCTTTCAAATGTTGGGAAGGAATGGAAGCAAATATGTGCATTTTTTTTTTTTTTTCATAAAAATTCCTTATTAGGGCAAGATTGATAAGAGATAAAAGAACAGAAGATTGATCATATTATTGGCAAAGAGTATAATAATGCCCAGTTTAAACTCTCTCCAGGTACTTTATCTTTTAAAGTTTATCTTTCCACTTTAAAAAAAAAAAAAAAGGCAAGCAACATGGATTTTTCTTCCATGTATTCCATACATAACTGTAATCTGGAGATGTATGCCAGGGAGATGGGCAAAATCATAAACCTTAGATCTAGATCTGGATGTCTGGATGGACACTTTAAAAACTGTAAGGATATGACACTAGTTATGTTCAACCCTTCCTTCAATTTCATATGCAATTTTAAAACTTTAAATACCTGCCTTTTACTGGGAGCAGACACAATTACTTTAGCATGACACTGTTAATGTATCACTGCCTGCAGTCAAAACCAAAGTATTTTATGCATAATATTATGAAATAAAATGTCATGTGCTCTGATATTTACTTTTGCTACATGCATTTCTTCAAAGAGCCTGCCCTTAAATAGAGTAATTCCTCTCTCTATTCTTATGGTAGCAAAAGTCAGTAAGGAATGAAAAAGGAGTCTATAAGTTGCCTAAATGTCTCAGTTAACTTCCCTTTATATCCAAACTTTGGTGTTGTCAATGCTAAAAGCTATAATAAAATATATAACAGGAATGCAGAATAATTTTTTCCCCCCGATGCCAGTAATTTTAACAAAAGTGAGAGGACAACAGATTGATCTTTAAAGGTGGCATCTCAGTGATTGAAATGAGTGATGTTCCTACACATCACTTAGCAGCAAGAGCCTTTCCTCTGTCTTTAATGGTGTATAAATCAGTGAGCCTCACAGAGACAGATTCACATTTTTTTCACATGATTAGATCACTTATGTATAAATTCCTGCAAATACAAAATACATTCGGCAGTCTAGGGTTTTAGAACAGTCATTAAGAGTATTGCTTTGTCACCTGTTGTGACATAAACGTTAAAATACAAATTGGCCATTTCCCAGAAAACAAAACAAAACAAACAAACAAAAACCTTCTTCAACAACATGAAACTGAAAAACAACAATAATATTAAGCTCTAAATTACTGTCTGGAGACTCTACCACTGTGGAAAGAGTTCAGAAAATTACTTGTATATGGTTTTTCATTGGTTGGTTGTTTTGGGTTTGTTGTTTTGTTTGTTTGTTTTTTCTTGGAAAAGAATCAGATTTAGTGATATACAAACATTCTGAAAGATCACTCTGTTTTTGCTTGATGTAGTGAAATAGCTGCTAATAGTGCTCAAGTGACTAAGATAATAAGTAGAATCTATAAGGAAATAGTCTAGATTTTTTCTCTCTCAGAAGTCATCTTTGCAAAAACAGTCTCGAAATAGAAATTATATTTTATTGGGTTAAATGTTCTTCCATTCTGTGTTTTTGTTTGTTTGTTTGTTTGATTGATTGATTGATTATTTATTTATTTATTTATGTTTTGTTTGTATGAAAAGAAAATATTTTTTAGTCCCAGCAGCAGAATGAGTTTTTATGGTCCAGTCACCATATGAGCTGTTTCTCTGAAGGTTTTAATTCCATGAAGAGCAATTCAGGCAAGCTGATAAAAAGATAGAAAACATATCACTGATCTACCATTGTAGGCAAGCAACCTGTCATTCTAAAAATAAATAAATAAATAAATCAGAAATATAACCGGGTAACTATGTCCCACAAGTATGTATGTGACACAGCAAGACATGCCCAGTGAAACTTATTAGAAAAATATCTGCTAGATCAAGAAGCATCTAATAATAATAATAATAAATGTTATCTCAAACTACATATATAGAGACAGGAAAACAATTACAATTTTTTTGAATAGCTGGTGCTGGTGATCCTTTCTGTTTTTCAGACAGAAAAAGGCAAGATAACGAGTAATTAGACTTCTATGCTTGTGAACTGATACAGCCACAGATTTTTCAGTTTATTTAGCCTCTCATTTTTTGAAGCCTGATTGCAACAATCTTCCAAAGCATTGCTTAGGATCTTAAGCATTAAAAATTTGTCTACAGTTTTGTTCTTATTACTTTCTTCCTACTTTGTCTTCCTCACGTTCTTTGCTCTCCAGCAAGGATGAGACTGTACAGAGACTGTCCAGCAGTCTCAGTGGTTAAAAGAGGGAATTAATTCCTTACTATCCTGTAATTTGTCTTTTCATATTTGTCTTTGATCTCCATAGTCCCTATAGTCTCCATAGTGAAAGACAGATTTTTTTTTTCTTTTAATGCACATGCTTTCTTAAGTACTAGATCTGTCAGATTGTCTTTTTTACTGTTGTGTTAATTAATGAGTTAATTTACTGTTGTGTTAATTAATATACCACTGATACTAAAATGATATTCACATTTCTGGCACAGACAATCTTTTCTTTTTCATTGGATCATTCATTTGAGGACTTTTACATCTATTCTTTGAGGATTAGCTTTAACACTGACCATTTACTTATACAAAGCTTTAAGAAAACAGAAGGTCAAAGAGAAGAAGAATTCACAAAGATGGAAACTAGGGAAACTAGTTGTAAGAGTTAGGGTAGGGCCTGTCTGTGTAAAGATGAGTTTCCTCTATAACAGTGCCTTTCCAAATTCTCCTTTCATTTTACTTTTCTGCCTTTGTCCTGACCCAAGCGTTCATCTCTTTTCCCCATTGACTCCATCGCTTTATCTCCTTGTTTCTCCATTAATCATTTGGCACCAGTAACATTCAATACTACCAGAAATGTAAAATTTTTCCTGTGTTGTCTATGGTTCTTAGTCTTGTTGACAATTCTAAAATACAGCCTCTTGCACTCTATAAAGTTGAGAAGTGTAATGGTGTTTGAATAACAGTGCGATCAGGAGTTTGAGCTTTATCAGTTCAGATTGTAACTCAATGCTTCTCATTTTCCCATGTAAATGCAAATGAACACAGCAGCCCTTATGCAAGACTGGACATATTCAGCTACTCACTTCCATATCTGCTCTTACAAGCAGAAAATTGGCATGCACATGCTTATAAGAGGGTGAAAGCCTAATGTCAATTTGACTGTGTATTTTAGACTCAATTGTGTTTTGAAATCAGGAGTGAGAAACACAACACCAAAGTTCTTTAAAGAATCTTTTATTAGCCTCATTTTATTATTTTTATTTTTTTTTCATTTTTTTTAGGACAGATAAGAAATTGTGAGGCTACAATTCCAAAACTGCTAGACAGTTACACTGTCCCATTGTCTAAGCAAACTAGACTAAATTTTCTGAAATGTTTAAGAGGTCAAACTTTTCCCCATATTTAATGCTTGCACAGGAGTTGTTTAAAATAAATAAATAAATAAATAAATAAAATAATAATAAAATAATACATCAAGTATTGAACTTCTAAATGTATGCAGAACTCAGCTCTGGAAAATCTAGTCCCCTTGAAAATTTGATGTTAGGTGGGCGTAATGATGGGTGCATGGTAGAAGAAAGTAGCTACCCCTGTACCAGTGAACTCAAGCATGCACAGGAATGCCTGTGGACATGAATTCAGTCTGTGTTAACTACTGGCTTCCTAAACAATTCCCAAATACATTTTGATAATTAAAACATTATCACAAGATAAAACCACAGAATCATTCAGGTTAGAATGTGTCACATAATAATAATAATAACAATAACAATAACAATAATAATAATAATAATAATAATAATTTCATAATGTTTAAACCCAGATCAGGCTTTAAAAGGTATCTTAGCTTGTTAATGACATGTAATAAACCAGCAATCAGAGAACTATACATACAGGATGAATATCATTAATATAACAGATAAAGCAGAACACTAGACATTTACAAAATGTTAATAAACCCATTCAAATTTCTAATTTTGAATTTAGAAATTTCATACAAATTTCTAAAGACCTCTCAGTAGCTAATCCCAAGAAATTCTAATCACACACATACATGCAGTGTTTCGCACACAATCCCTCTGTAGCAGCATGTGTAGGTTACAAGTACCCTCGTCCTGTCTGGCGATGTAGGTTCCCAAGTTTGCACACACCTCCTGTGAATGTTCTAGTCTTGTGGAGCCCCATGCTGCTTCCTGCAGCTGGTGAGGTAGCACCCACAAGTTCACATGCATCCCCCAAGATATGGTTCCCCATTTGCAACAGCTCCTCCTGTCTCCTCTGCCCTCCCCTAGTTAAATACCACTGCCTCTTGTTCTCCAGCCATACCCCTCAGTAAGGAGCCTGGCTTTTTCTTCTCAGTTACCAAGAAGATTAAAAAACAAAACAAGACAAAACAAAAACAAAAACAACAAACAAACAAACAAACAAAACAAAAAAACTACTATTCTGTAGGAGGTTGAACAGCTTCTTCTCACAGAGCTCCAGCCCTCTGACCATCCTGAGGGCTCTCTAACGGATTCACACAAGTTTGCCCACATTTTTCTTGTACTGGAAAACCCAAAATTAGGTGGAACACTTAAGACATTGTCTTGTAAGAGATAAGTAAATGGGAACGATCACTTGCCAGAGACAATACTTTCCAACAATACAGCCCACAAGATGCTGTTAGATTTATTTGCTGCCAAACCTCTCTTTGCTGACTTGCATTTATCCTATCATCCACCAGGACACTGAGGGCCTTTTCATCAGACCTGATCCCTAGTCAGTCTATCACTATAGATATATATCACTATGTAGCAATGTAGGAAGTATGTCTGTTTCTAGTGTAGGACTGCATCAGTCTCTTAAATTGTAGGACTGCATCTGTATCTTAAATTTCACAATGTTCTTGTTGGTTCATTCCTTTATCCTGTCTAAGTTCATCTGAGTGGCAGTCTGGCCTTTGAGCATATTGACAGCATACCTAGTTTGCTCCATATTCTGGGGAACTTTCCTGTTTCCTGCTATCCACATCCTTATTCTCCTCTGTCCTCCAACAGTGTCTTAAGAGGCAAGACAACTCCATATGCCCATCCAGTGTATTAAAGAGCCACCAGAGAGCAGCAGTTGTCTGAGCCACACACCAAGAAAGGATATGATTCCTATATAAGCTAAAAAAAAAAAAAAAGATACTAAAATTCAGCTAGCTTGAACATAAACAGCAAAAGAAGGAAAAAAAAACTTTCAGGAGATGCAGGGTCTCAAGGCACACTGGCAGCAATTGTGAACTGTGTTCTGAAATACAGAAAGCTCACTGGGGCAGCAGACCTAGCAGGGTGGAGGTGGGTTGTTTCTTAAGGAGCAGAAGGTACGATGACTGCAGATAATGGGAGAAAATGGCAAGCATGTTGTGATAGACAGTTATGAACTGAACAATCAGTTCATATAATCAGTTCAATTATGCTGAACAATCACAAAAGCCTGTGGAATATGTTCTGTGTCAGCTAATTTTCAGTTTGATCAAGGTTGTCTTGTTTCAAGAAACAAGAAATTAACATAGCTTAGAAGGGTCTGTTCTATGCCAGTGGTATCAGAGCCAGAATATCTTCGTGAATGTGTTTACTCCCTAGTGTAAATACATACTGCTTGCTTTCTTTCACCTTCTTGCTTTTCCTGCAAACACATACTGTGACAACTCAAGACATGTTTTCTCAAGCATTCTCATAAATTGATTGTCAGTGAAGACTAAATTCTGACTTACATATATGGAAAGACATTGGGATCCAGTGGGAAAGTAGTCAAAAAGATAACACAATAACATTTTTTTTTTTTTGTTGGGAAATAAGTATAACTCATTTTATAGTATAAATAATGCAGGACTAGGGCTGCTTATTTCCTCAGAATACTTTGTTTAAACATTAACAGCAACTGACTTCAGTTTTATGTTTATTTTATGTGTATTATATGTGTATTTTATGTTTATAAAATACACACATAATATATAATATATAATTATATAAATATATGTATATATATATAATATATATACATATATATAATATATTATAAATACATACACACATATATATAATATATAATTTTATGTTTATAAAATACACAGTTTTCTTCCAAAGGCTGACAGTTTCATGCAAATCCAGTGATCTAAAATTCCTGACAGAAAATAATTTTTTATTCTTTTTGTCTGGAAAAATGAGAAAAAAGCATTAGACATTCATCACCCACTCACAGTTCCTCTAGGGATATTTGGAGAAGCAGTCTAGCAATCAGAGGTGATGAACAGTGGATTTTCCACTTCACAGGAGAAGACAAAGTTTTGCATTTTATCCCTTTTTGAAATGGAAACTAGAATTTCATCCACAGTTTCAATTTGAGAATTTCTAGCTAGCTCTAGTAACTGCATAGGAATTTTAAGTCTAGGAGGATAATGGATGCCCAGAAAGGTTCAGTGAAGGAAAACGTTTCTGACTGAAGAGCTCATTTCTCAGCAGTCATGTTTCCATTCAAAAGGGATGGTGGCTCATTACTGCTCTCCCATGAGATACGTGTTGCTGCATGTTGCACAAATGATAAGATACAGTGCTGAGACAACTTTTCTGAGAGACATGACACAGAGGACACACTGTAAGAAATGACACAACTAAGCAATATATAGTGAATATCACAAAAGTAGCCTTACAGCAGAAACAAGGATCTTCAATGCAGGATCAAAAGACAGCAGACTCTGGTTAGTCCTTCTTCTATTCCTCCCAAAACAAACACTCAGTGTAACTTTATCACTAAAGTGGATCATATAATGATTCTTCCTGGAAAAACAAGAATCTGAAGGGCTCCTATTCAGGCTGCATCTCATTAAATGCACCTAAATGCACTTAAGCAATTTTCCTGATTATTGAGTTTGAGGCTTGCTTGCTTAGTTTTCATTATTTTGTATAATATTTCCTGTACTAATTAATATGACTGATATTTTTAAGAGCTGGGCAAAAAAGGAAACTGTAATTTGCAGTAACCATGTCTGCTAGTCAGTGAAGATTGCAACTGAACAGAATGTTTGACTATGTTAAAATGAAATATGCTAGTGCCTTTTTTTTGTCTGTGTATGTGTGGAGGGAACAGTCTACATTAATGTATTGTCTTGTTATTTTATGTTAGTGGAAAATTAGTGACAATGAGACATTAAGGAGGCACAGATAGAGCCAACATAATGTAGCACCAAAGAATGTTGGAGTACTGTAGTAATTTCCAAAGAAGACCTGCTCATGTCTGCTGTCTTATTTGCAGGAATTCCTACCACATCATAAAAACCTTTACCTACTCCATCTGTAACCTGTGACCTTCTCTGTTAAGCTCTGTGTTATATAAAGATAAGCCAACCTTTTAGATACTGTTTGGATGGTGACAGCCTTATAACAACTGGTGCTTTGTGTGAAATGATGAACTTAATTGAAATTAGAAAATGAAATCTGTGGACTGTTTCTGGAGGGAAATGAACCTTCCTTCCTTTAAGGATTGATAGTGGGAGCTAATTCCTGTTAAATGAAAAAAGACGGTGCCAATAACAAATGTGGATTTTATGCCTTCCTCCACATTATGGTTATTGATATCACTGTGCAGATGCTAAACCAGGGCAGGCAATGACTGTCTCAATCCAGTGAGCCTTGTCATCAGAGGTCAAATAGAAACCTGCAGCTGGGGAGGGTCAAGTTGGCAAATGAGAAGGGAAAGTTTTCTGAGACCATAATCCCTTCATTCATGTCAAAACAGATTTGAGCTATTGTTCAGCCTGTGGAACCTCTATTACCTTCAGAAGTCATTCTCTTTGAAAGCATTCAGAAGCCTATGGATGGGGAACTTGAAATGAGCACAGTTTAAAGGAATTCACCTGTGTCATTTCAAGGAGAGAATAGTCTGTGCCTTATAGTTATGAACATAAAACAGAGACACAGTGAAACTCCACTGTTTTGTGAGTTTTAGTGTTGGAATAATTACAATCATATGTTTTTGATTGATATTTCTAATAGTTATCTTTTAACATATTAACAAATTGTAATTACTTGCCTTAATCTTGGAATGAAGGCTAAAGTTCCTTTAGTTATTGATGGAAGCAGTACTTATAAATGAGGTATAAGCTGCCAAGCGTAACCGTAACGCACAGTTGAAAAGCCCTGCTAAGTGAGACAAGAAACCCAGAAGAAAATTAGAAAGCATTGCAGGATGAGTAAAATACACATAAAGGATTAATGAAAGACAAAAGATTGGAAAGTATCACTGTAGGCTGAAGAGAGCTCAAAAGCCAAGTGGCAATAAGAAGGAATACAATACAGACAATGGCTGGCCGTGCCTGTGCTCATGACTTCCTGGAAGCTACATTAAAAAGCTCTGTAAATAGAGAAAAAGAAGGATAGTAGAGAACAAAGGGATTTTCAGGCCTAATCCATCTTCTTTAGATTGAAGGCCACTAAGGCCTCAGCAGGTTTTTTCATGCTCTCTGAAAGCACTGTCATATTGACAGAATATCAGCAGTCAGTATAAATTATTAGTAAGTACATGAGCATCAGTCAACATAGGGAAAGTAAAAACTGATGAAGTGATTTGACAGAAATCACAAAATGTGCAGATTACCGGTCATACAATAAAGGGGTATATTGGCCCTTTCCAATAATTGAAAGGAATGGTTTGCTTGACTTTAAGCATTTGTTTGATTTTACAAGAAAACTATGCACCTATGCTGGGTATCAAGCCATAATTCTCAGCTTATTTAAACTGCCTTATAGATGGAAGTAGAACAGAGGATAAGAGGCTTAATTGTTTTTTTTTGGTGGGAATGATCCTAGGAGGATCAATCACATAGAAGTTGATGGAGAAAAGCAACAGAACTAAGTTAAATTATTGGTTTTGTTCTTAAATGTGATGAATTGTGTCTGTTTACAGCTTGTTTGAAAATGAAAAAAAAAAAAATAAAAAAAAAAATTGGTTGAGATTTTTATTGTGACACTGACTAGTTGCCAGGAAATGTTCTTGGTCTCCACCTCTCTTCTTTTACACTCTCTTTCTTTACACCCTCCCTCACCAACACTCTCCCAGCCTAAGAAAATAATACAAACCCAAACAAACAAAAAATAAGGGAAGGATCCACCATGAAAAAAAGCAAAAAGAAGAGGGAGTTGAATTTCCCAAAGAGCCATTTTTTTCCCCAGTGTTAGTAAGAATAAATGGCACATCTGAAAGCCTTGTGGAACTTATATTCCTGGAATAGACTGATGAAAATTAAAGTAGAAAGTTTCTGCTGCCTTGGTGATAATACTTTCACATAAGGACCTCTCTGAGAGTATAATCATAGAATCATAGTATATCTCAAGTTGGAAGGGACCCACGAGGATTATCAAGTCTAACTCCTGAATCCACACAGGACCATCCAAAAATCAAACCATATTTCTGAGAACATTGTCCAAACACTTCTTGAACTCCAGCAGGCTTGATGCCATGATGACTTCCATGAACATGCCATGAACAGACTGGGGAGCCTGTTCCAGTGTCCAACCATCCTCTCTGTGAAGAATGTTTTTCTAATACCCAGCATCTGAACCTACCCTGATACAGTTACATGTCATTCCCTCGGGTCTTATTGCTGGTCACCAGAGAGAAGAGATCAGCATCTGCCCCTCTGCTGCCTGTCATGAGGAGGCTGTAGATCATGATGTCACCCCTCAACTTTCTTTTCTCCGAGCTGAACAAACCAAGTTTTGTCAGCTGTTCTTCATACATCTTGCCTTCTAGACCTTTGTTGATCACCTTTGTTGATCTCCTTTGTACACTCTCTAATAGCTTTATATCCTTCTTATATAGTGGTGAAATGTGTGTGAAAGACGGGATTCTTGGCTTGTGCTAAGCAAGAAAGGTTTAAATCACCTGTTAAGCACTGAAAATTTATATACTCCAGCCATAACCCCAAGATCAAGCTTCCTCACTGCTTTAGTGACATTACCATGTTGTTCCATGCAGCTATTAAAATAGTTTTGACTGCCTTTATTAGAGACTAATCAGGTCAAATGACAGTTCTTACAGATCAACTGTGGCAGTACATACAGATAAACAGTTACAGATTTGAACTTAATGTTAGAAGCCACTCATGAACCACTGAAATTTTCGGAGGGTCTTGTAGAAAACAAGAAGTACTTACATGTCAGCTTCTACAGAGGATCCTTAGAAAATTCTATTGTCAGAGGTAATCTTGAGTGGAGGGAAGATTGATGTTGGCCTCTAAATAAATGCCCACATGATCCTGCATGATCCTGATTCATCTGCCATGATCCTGCCATGGCTTACACTGAGGTTCTGTTGTTTAGGTCATCACCTTTCCGTGTGATGCTTTATTCAGTATCTAGAATTGAAAGTAATGTGGTTTTCTTGGAAACACTTCCTACAAAAAGAGATATATGCTGTCTGTCTGTCTGACTCTGTGTCAGTCTATCTGACTGTCATTGAATTGGCACAACTTCAGTGGAAGGGCTAACAGAGTAGGAGGCATATGGTACAAACTTACATGACTAACAGAAACACATTTCTAATGCTGAATTACATTGAGGTCTACATTCTGCAATTGTAAACATATAGAATTAGAAAAAAACCACCAGGTGCTGCATGGAACAAACAAGCAAAATGCTGTAGTTTTTGTTAGGGAAACTTCCATAAAACACATGTATTACAGAAATTGAGAAGGAGGAGAGGCATAAGGGGAGAGAAATCATAACCTTAACTGAAACAAAATCATCTCAATTGTTCCTCTCAGTGGACAGACTAGCAATATCTTGCAGTGTTGAAAAAAAAAATGCAGGCAAAGAATGATCAAAGCTGCCTTTTGAAACTTCAGATTTCAAAGGGCTCATGACCTCTATGACTGAGTTCAGATTAAACTGGACAGCTACCTGATCTTAGAAGAATTTAACTTCTATAAGTTACAGTCACAACTT
The DNA here is from genome assembly GCF_965140915.1 of Aythya marila. Taxonomy (NCBI): domain Eukaryota; kingdom Metazoa; phylum Chordata; class Aves; order Anseriformes; family Anatidae; genus Aythya; species Aythya marila. The sequence continues at coordinate 83,180,147 of NC_139043.1, forward strand.
TCACAAACAGATTTGAGACTTTGCTTGTGAACACTGGCATTCTTAATTCTCATCATAAGTATGAATATAGTATACGAATAAAAACATACAATATTTTTGTGACACTTGGGTATTCCCAGAATCAGAACAAGAATTCAATTTCAAATAAGATGATTACAACTGAGATGTGTTTTTTTATGGATGAAATAACTATTCCAAGTACTTAAACAATCTACAACTGTTAGGAAAGTGTAAGTTCAGGCAGGTTTCCCCCCAAAAAACAGTCCTGAACACAACAAGGATTGAGATCTGGAATTACCAGAAATTCTAGTACCTCTCTAAGTAGCTGCAATGACTCAACTCAAGAAAACGTTCTTAAACTAATGGCAAAAGTTAAAGTACAGTTATCAGATACCTTAGTTTGGTGTAGAAAGGCAAGCAGCAATGTCAACCAATTGGTTTTGTAGAACAATGTGAAAGATTAGCTTTTTTAGAGAACAAGTCTTATGAGGAGCAGCTGAGGGAGCTGAGGTTGTTTAGCTTGGAGAAAAGGAGGTTCAGGGGAGACCTTACTGTACTTCACAACCTAAGGAGGTTATAGTGAGGGGATCAGGCTCTCCTCCCACACACCAACTTATAAAGAAAGCAGAAATGGCCTCAAGTTGCACCAGGGGAGGTTTAGGTTAGATATTTGGAAAAAATTCCTTACTGAAAGGGTTGTACAGCATTGGAATAGGCTGCCCAGGGAAGATGTTGAGTCACCATCCTTGAAGGTCTTCAAGAAGTGTGTAGACGTAAAACTTAGTAGCATGGTTTAATGGTGGACTTTCTAGTACTAGGTTAAAGGTTGGACTAGATGATCTTAGAGGGTTTTTCGAACCTGCATGATTCTATGTTTCTATGAAGTAAATAAAGAAACACCTCAGCATTTAGCTGAGGAAACAGGTATTATTAAGGTAACAAAACCACAACAAGGGACTGAAGTTGAAGTGAGAAGTCAGCTTATCATCAAATATTAAACAAAAAGTATCATTACTTCTTCCATCATGCAAAAAGATGTTATGTCTTCCACCTGCTGTGTATGCCCACCCGAAAAGTAGAAGGCATTTGAAGACGTTACCCCTTTCAGGACTTTTCTACCTGAAGCAATTCTTCCTATGAACAGTTGAAAAGTTAAAAAAAAAAAAAAAAAAAAAATTTCAAAAAGTTGATTTATTTTTTTTCCTAAAGTAACCTTCCTTGCCACCCTGTGTTTTAAGGTACTGTTGTTGTTTAACCCAGCAGGCAACTCAGTACCACACAGCCACTTGCTCACTCTCTCCAGGTAGGGTGGGGGAGAGAATTAAGAAGGTAAAAGTGTGAAAACTCAGGGGTTGAGATGAAGAGAGTTTTCTAGGCACAACAAAAGCAAAACAAGGAATTCATTTGCTGCTTCCCATAAGCAGATGGGTGTTCAGCCACTTCCAGGAAAACAGGGCTCATCACATGTAATGGTTTATTGGGAAGACAAATACCATCACTCTCAGTGTTCCTCTCCTTCCTCCTTCTTTACTCCAGCTTTTATTGCTGAGCATGACACCATATAGTTTCTTTGGCCAGCCTAGGCCAGTTGTCCTGCTATGTTTTCTGCCAGCTCCTGGTGCAGCCCCAGCCTCCTCGCTGGCAGGGCAGCATGAGAAGCTGACAAGTCCTTGGTTCAGTGTAAGCACTGCTCTGCAACAACTAAAACATTGTGCTATCACCACTATGTTCATCAGAAATCTTAAAAACAAACAAACAAACAAACTAAAAACAGCATCATAGAAGATATTGCAATGTATAAATTTCACTACAACAGATATGTTAGTTCCTATCTTCTAATTAATATGGCAATTAATTCCTGTAAGGTAATGACCTCTTGCCTAACAAGTAGGTCAAAAGTTCTCAGTAAAGTAATAAACAGGTGACTGTGCTTGAGATGTTGCAGTATACTAAACCAAATTACAGTGTTATTGCTAATCACTGACAAACATTATAAACTTCTGTGACTATTAAGAAATACTTATTTGGATTCAGGAACTGAAAAGCAGTCCTGGATTCCTTGGGCTTCACCAGCTAAAAACTTTGGTTCTGTCACCCAGTCCATATTTATTGGAGGACGAGAGCTAAAGCAAAGACTGATTTGAGCTTTATTCATCTAAAAGAAAAAACACTATGTGGTATATTACATATTTCACTGTATAGTGAGACACAGAAATTTTTATAGAATTGTGCTCTTAAAAAATAAATAAATAAATAAAAATATACAATCTTGTTTTCTTACAGAGTACTCCCTGTTCAAAGACATTTGCTTTGAAGGTCTGTGGTACTTTTGTTAAGGGCGTAGAGTTAGCGTGTAGTTATATCACTCCAAGACAGTATTTTTTGTCATTTTATCTTACTGTTGCCAACTCTAAAACCCATTTGCTTTGATAAGAAACATCACAAAGGAATGTTCAGCAAATGAACACTGTCCAGACTCCTGCCATTTAATTATAAACTACTTTCCTCCATATCTCATGATGATAGACTGTCATCCATAAGATGAAGAATAGAGAAAACTGAGAGACATTTTTTATTTATCTGACAAAGATACATTACGCTGATAGCATCACTTTAAATCTAGAGGCATATTATTTCTCAGCCATGGAGAATGACAGCATGCTTTCCCCAGTTTCATTTATCAGTCTCAAGCTTTTTCATGGCCTTGGTGTCTGTCTTGTTGTGAAAGACTGCTATATGTCTAATAGGACAACAGAACTGTGACTTTATTGTTCAATTAACTCCCACAAGAGTAAGACTTAACTGCAGTGTTTTAAGCATGTTCTGTTCGAGTATGGAGGCAAGAGTGGGAGTGTTCTGGCTGTTAAGATTTGGAAGGCTCTGAAGTTCTACCATAATAAGTGTACATCCCTTATCAACACAGTAACAAAAGAATCATATGAGTTCAGACATTACAAGACAAGGACCGTGAATATGTGCTACCCTGAGTTCTATTACAAGAGTGGAGTCCATAAAAGTCTGTAGAATAAAATTAAATAAATAAATAAATAAATAAATAAATAAAATTAAAATTAAAATATAAAATAAAATAAAATAAAATAAATAAAATAAAATAAAATAAAATAAAATAAAATAAAATAAAATAAAATAAAATAAAATAAAATAAAATAAAATAAAATATAAATATCTGCAAAGTAAAAATGAAAAAGGGACCAATGTTGCACTTTCTGTTGGCAGAGGCTAACTGATGTCTGGTGATAATTAGCCATTTGTGGGTTTTGAATGTGTGATTACAGAAGTACAGAAAAATAACTGAGCTACATAACTGGCAGCTTTCTACCTCTCTATCATGTTGGTACTAGTAATGTTTTTCTTCGAGTAAAAAGGGCTTGAAATCAGGTTACAACTTGGAGGAAAACACAATAAAATCAGCCTGTATACTGTGGATTTTGAAAAAAAAAAAAAAAGAAAAAAAAAGATTACAGTTTAGAAGCTTTTCTAGCAGTTAAAGCAAACTAAGAGTGCTAGAAGTTCATATGAGTTGGCTACAGAAGCATCTGAAGGTTTGCAAAGGGATCTTAAAAGCAATAAACAATCCAAAAGCACTTCTATACCTGTTTCTGTAACAACAGCTTACCAACATCATGATGATTTCAAAGAATGTAGACAATATAATAAAATACTTAAGTGATGCATGTTGCACACTCATCATGTTAACCAGTAAAAGATATTTTAACCCATTGTTGAAGCTAAATAATTTTTTTTAGCATGCTAATGTTAGATATATTAAAGCTGTTACATCCAATGATAACTCTGCTTCCCCCCTTTAAAAAGAAAACGAATTAAAATATCTCCTATCTTATTTATACAATAGCTGTGATGTTATGTTGGAGGTAGATGGGATTTTGCTCCTGATGCTGTCAGAAAAGAAACCTACAAATGCCTTCATTTTCATCCAGAGTGCATTTCTATTGTCAAATGTAGCTTGTATTCTTATCATTTATTTTTGCAATTCACAAACCACCTAAGCCACAAAATATTAGAAAAACATTTTACATTTAAGGATACACTAAGATTACGTGCCATGTAAGGCAGGAGGAACTTTCTTCCCTATTATATGGAAGTTAAGACTGGAATGCGAGGGACCTTTCTTGGGCTGAGGCCACAGCTGAAAATGCATTCACTTATTTCAAATGGAATCCATGCTGTTGCAAGAGTGCCTGATTTTGAAACCAGAAAAAGGAAAAATAAAACGTAGAAGGGGAAATGTGGAAACAAAGTAGGAAATAAAAATAATAATAATAATAAAATAATAATAATAATAATAATTAATAATAACAACAATAAATGAATGAATCTGAATCATTTTAAAGTATGTTAAAGTGAAGATTTTAAGCAAATGTGTGAGGCTGCTAAGAGAAGATAATGACCAATTCACAGCTTCAGCACAATGGAAATTATTTGAACCAAGTACTCCGAATCAGTCACTGCCCAGTGTTATGTGCCCAGCTGGTCATTTAGGGTGGCTAGAACAAATTTCAGATGGAATTCAGTTTGTGCATTCTTTTATGTAACTTTTCACTGACTTTTGCCCACATAGTATGCTGTTTAAACAGCAGTGTAAAATACAACCGCATGAATCATACACACAGTATTTTGAACTAGACTGTGAATATGCGAGTCACTTAAACATCTTATCAATATTAGGTACAAGTATAAGTCTGAGATTTAGAACTGGTTACTGCTTGATCGTCATGCAAATTGCCCTATGGAGGCAGGAAAGAAAACATACATAAGATACATACTCTAAAAAATAATAACAGAGCAGTGACATGGTTTTGTGCCAGGCCTGTCCTCACCTAAATCTTCCTGGCTAGACATGCAATGGCATGCAAGATGGAAGACAGCAGTGCTAGCATCATACATCCAGAAATCACTCTGATTTTTTTTTTCCAAAACAATAATGGATTAAGAATCATTCTTTATATTGAGCCTTTAAACTTTATACACAAGCAACTGTCCTGTGACTGAAACATGCCTTGTTTTCATTTCACAATAATTCATTTGTCATTAAAAAATAAAATCATGTTATTGGTTGTAAAGTGCAAGTTCACAGTTTAAATGTTGTTTTACAGATCACAGGAGAATTTCAGGGTGATGACCCAGAGAGAAAATATAACGTCAGCCTGCTCTGTATCTCCTTTGTGTATAGTTGTCACTCAGTATTACTCATTTATGTTTTTTCCATGTTTGTTCAGGTTAAAGAGCAAAAAGTCTATAAAAAGATTAATCTTACTCTTGAGTCCAGATTGTAATAAAGTGTTCCAAATGTTGACTGCTACACAAAATTCAGCTGCTTTTGCCATATTTCCTCTGAGGAGTTGAGTAGTCACTGCTCCTGTTGTTCTTTTCTGCTCTGCTGACTTCATACAGCCAGGAGTTTAGATCACGTTCATAGGGTAAAATCAAAGCTGATAGAAACAAAATTTTCCCTATATATTCGTATAGCAAATCTGTGGGGAATCCAGCCTCTGCTGCTGTGTCGAGTATGTACCTCCCTGGACTTCAGGGCAGCATAGTTCTTTCTTTCTTTGAATTCAAACCTGCAAGGTATCATGAATGAGCATCCTGCTCCTTCACAGACAAAAGGGAGGGAAAAGGAACACAAAAAAATTAGTTATTATCATGATCATCTGAAAGTTTTTTTTTGTTTTTTTTTTTGTTAATCTCATTGTTTGTTTGTTTTTACAATCAATTCTTCCTTGGTCCTTTATCATTACCATATAGCAAACACTTATTTTCTTTTTTGAATTTTTATAATGATTTGTTGAGGTGGAACTTCAGAAGAAATAATCAGTAATGGTCAGGTAACTCATAGTTTGGTGATTAAGAATGCTTTCTCTGTTTGCTTTTTTTGCCCTTGATGTTTGCTTTTGGATTTGCTGTTGTTGTTGTTGTCTGAGTCCTCCTTTCTTTTCCTTCTTCACTTAAAATATAGAAGACAAAGCAGGCACAAAAGAAATGTTATTTTACAGTTCTGAGTTTTCCCTTGTTTTCCAGATCTTTCCCCCCCTTTCCTTCTGTTCCCACAAAGGGAAAATATAAAAAGAAAACATAAATGAAGGAGAAGAGGGAAGATAAAACATAAACACCAAAACATTTTTAACTTTGCAATATAAAATAATTTGAGTACTTTGTCAGAATATAAAACAAAGTTAAAAATAAATAAACAAACAATAAATTGTGATTCTTGAACCAAGAAGGATAATGTTTTCTTAAACTAATGGTTTCCTAACCAAGATACGCAATTCTTCTTTAACAAGAAAATCTTCTGGATATAAACTGTTGTAATGCTTGAACACATCGTGGTAAGTTTTATTTGTAACAAAGGCCTAAAAGGGTATTAAAAGGTTTATAACTGGCATTATTGGTATTCTTTGGACCTCAGGTCCTATAAACACAGAAAGATGTTGTCATGTCACTTCATTCGTAGAAATTTAGTTCTTTGTTGTAATTTTTAATCTTGCATGCTACTCACTGATGGGAAATTTTAATATTTGATATAGGAACACCTATATATTAGATGTAATCCGTCTTTACCTGTGTTGTAAATGTCATATGACAAATTTCACAATCTGAAAGTACTCAAGTTGTATAAAAGTAAATTTAGTCTATTACTAAAGTAGTAATAGATTTCAAACATACTAGTAATATTTTTAATGTAAATGTTGGAGCATTAGGTTTCTGCTTTATTTCACCTCTATTTGCTAAAGAAATTTGGACCTGTGCATGGTAAGTTGATACTAATATCAGGATACCACATAATATCAGGATATGAGATATTTGACAATTACACAACTTTGATTTGAAAAGACATTAATTTTCATTTTAGGAAGGTATTTTGGAGGTAATGAAAGAAATAGAACATTCTTGCTTGACATATGGTGGTAGCATGATGTGAAAAATCAATGTTTCTGGTTCCTTAATAAGCCAATGGAGACTGGAACATGTCACTTTCTCATAGTTCAACCCCTCCCATTAATGCCTCTCCCATTAATGCTCCCCTGTAGGGAATAATCTCTCAGTTTCTGGAGGTTGCTGAAGCTCTGAATGTGCAGAAACTGACACTATAATCTTATAAAATTGTTTCATTTTACTGATTTTTATGATTCAGGTAACAATTGCTAAAGTAGCAAAAAGCAAAGAGAATTTTGGAGAAAGTGCATGAAATTGAGAAAAAAACTCTAGTGGAAGTCAATCATAAGATTATACCTGTGTGCGTAGGAGCGCATCTTTTGGGAGGTTCAGGAAAGATTTCATTCTTTTGTGCTCAGCAACCCTATTATAAGTTTTCATTTATATAATGCAACCTTATTTAAAAGACAGTGAATGAAGTCCCTGACTATTTTTTTTCCAGAATTACTGCTGAAGTATCTTAGTGATGACTAACAGACTATTAAAAACATGCCCACAGATCAAATAATCTTATTAGTATCCAAGAGTCAAAGAAATTGACATGATACGCAAATTTTGCAATGACCCAAGTAAGACTGCAGTGACTACATAACTAAAATATGCAAATATCAATGATGTTAATATTAATGAATATTAATGGAAATATGCCACTTTTCAGTTTGCATGGTTTTAAGTACTTCTGGATAGCAAGGTGGTACTAAACTGACAGATTCTACTAGAGGTAAATAAAAAGATTTAAAAGTTTTGCTTTTTTTTCATTTTTGCTTGCACTGCACCTAGACTTACACTCTTTTCCACCTCTCATTTATTTCTTTTAATTTTAACTTTTTAGTCTCAGCCAAGAAAGTGAATTATAAACTCAGTTGGCTAAAATCACAATAGTCATTACAACAGAAACATTCAACAGCAGGGAACAAATAGTATTTCATTATAATTCAGATTTGTTAATATTACAAATACAAATTTGATTAAAGTGCTGCTGTGTCCTGACCTTGTTGCAAGGTGATTCTAATTTGCAGCATAGACAGTTGGCCTTCTGTTATCTTTTTCCCTTTATAACTTTCTCCAATCCAGTAATGATAATGAGATCTGATTCTTTCCTTTTTATTTTGGTGAGGAGGTTGGAGGTGTACACTATGGAGAGATGCTGAATTACTGTCACATGATCAAACAAAATCAGCAATAACATAGTACAATAAATTTCATATGAATGAAAATTAATTTTCATTGCATTTTTCATATTAAAATTCATATTAAACTGCATAATTTTAATCCATAACATTACCGTCTCCAACCAGATAAAAATCTAGTTTATTATTAATTTCATTCCTTAATGTCAATGTTTACCTCCTTTTTATACATGCTAGTACATACACTCTATTGTGTCTCCTCCTGTTCAACACAAGTTTTGTTAACGTCCTTTACTAGGTATGCCTATATTTATATTTTCATTTTCATGCTCTGCAGATGCATGAAAAAAATATTTCGAATATTTTTTTTTTCATTTTTTTTCCAGAAAAGAATAAATAAATAATTAAATAAAAGCCAGACCCTAGAGAAACACGACAGTTCGATTCTTTCTTAAATTATTTTAGAGCAGGACTAGTTTCTGATCACTGTGAGTATTCACACCCATCAAGACATAGAGAATTTACAGTAAATCACTGTGACTGGGTATCTCAATAATTTTGGGACTACAGTGTCTGTGTTCATAAACCTTGATATCATGTTCCATTGAACCAGTTTATGGTTACAGCACTGTGAAAGAAAGCTAGTAAGAAGGAAGGATACTGAAATATTTTTATTCTTTATAAGTCCAGATCATCTAGAAAATGTTGGAATTCTATGGAATTTCTTGTTTAAAACTTTTTGTGTGCATTTGACATTCAGAGTGAAAGAAATTAAAGTAAATGAGGCAGATTCTAGGGAAACTGGGAAGAACTGAGTAAACAGGAAATACAATCAAGAGTAAAACTGCTGAGAAAAAAAAAGAAATGTAGGGAAAAACATCAAAAACTTTAAAGCTTTAGGAAAAAATGCTTCAGGACGTAACTAAACAAGAGCTAAAATGAAAAACAGTTTGAGCAAGTATATATATTTATATATATATAATATATATATTTTTTTTATTAGATTTATATTTAGATTTCCCTCCCTAAAATTGGAATTTTGACTGGGTTAAATGAAAATTCTGGGTCTTCATTTTGGTGAACACTTTGATGTTTTTTAAGGAACAGAAGTGAAGACAAATCTAAGTCCTATACATAAAATCAGCATCCCTGGGCATGTATGTGTGTTTGCTTACACGTGGATATATGTATATATAAATGAATTTATGGCAACACATAGAGAAAACAGATAATGAAATAAAATTAAAAAAAAAAAAAAAAGAGAGAGAGTTGTATAAATTGTATCATTTGTATATGTAAGTTGTATAAAATAAGTTCTGTATTCTTACATATTTTCACTCAGAATAGAAGCAGTGCATGATCTGTTCTTTCGGGAGATTTCAAATTTGCTTTCACTTTGTATCTGAAACAACTGTATTTCAAAATAAGGAGAGGAGGGAGAGCACTAAGTAACACTGGGAGAACTTATAAAATTGAACGTAAGCTTATGGAATAAAATATAAAGGTTTTGTAAATAGTTGCAGCTCATAGAAAGAAATTAATGTTTTTTGTTTGTTTTTTACTAACAGCAAAAAAAGGAACACAGCTAAGCATTATGAAATTATGAGTAGTCTGTATTTGGTCAAAACTGCAGAAATTGTGGAATCGTTTTTAGATGCACTCTACATACTACACACTGAAGGTTCAAAGCAATCAAGTGAAAGAAGGTGAAAAGTATATTGTGTTACAAAGTAATCAAGGACAATTTTAGAATTAAATCATAAGCCTTTGGTAAAGGGGTTGTAGTTTTTATCCTTGTTTTTGCTACAAATGTTTTGCTTTAAAAAAAAAAAAAAAAAAAAAAAAAAAAAAAAAAAAGTAATGCAAGCCTACAACTGTCATGAGAACTCTATCAATACAACAGAGAGGAACTTCAAGACCCTTTTGTGATCCTAGGAAACTCAATTGACTTGTATGGAAGAAATCCTGGCCTCACTCATTGAGGTCAAACTGCTGTTGAGTTTACAATTTCTTTTGCTGTGTCCAAATTCTGCATCTGTATGCTGGAGATAAAACTAATTCTCTACATCAAAGAATTGGTAAGAAGCTTAATTCATTAATTGTTCTAAATTGCTTTGAGGTCTTCAGATAAATGCAGTGGAGTTGTTATTAATTTATTCAGTTTATGAAAGCCAATAGTAACTGTTCACACCAGGTATAGCACAGTTACAAATTTAACATACTTAATTATCTGTCAGAGACCTATGTTATTCCCCACTTCTCCACTGGGGTTTAGCTGCCTGTGCTCAATGCCAGATCTGATCTGGTGTACCTGTGGGACTCAGGGAAAGAGTGCTGTGAAACAGCTCAGAGAGAAAGGGCTGTGAGAATCTTTTTGGCAATTTGCTTTTCTTTGCATGACAGGTGTTCTTAAGCCAAAATGTTTAGCCTTGTCTTTGCTAGAGCTATGTTTCAGCTCTGTCTGTGGTCAGCTATATGTCTTGCTGATCCTGACCTATGGACTTGACATTTCCAGCTTGAGCTTAGAAATGTCCTGTGGTTGTAAACCAACCTTGTGATTGGGACCATCAGATGAATTTTATCACTGGACATATTCCTTTTTTCTTGGGAATCATGGGACTATGTCCTTATCTTTGAGGACACTGCCCCTCCTGTCCTGCTGTCACTCCTGGCTTGCCTTACCTTCTAGAGCAACTAGCTCCTGTTGCTTCCTTACTGTACCTCTAAAAGTTGTAGCATATATAGAGACTACTCACTATTACCTCTGAAAATAAATACATACTCATCATGTGTGTTAACACAAAAAAAAATGCATTGTAGGGAATCTATTTTCATTTACTCACTTATTTTCCTAAATAATATCTACCAAGTTGGTATAAAATCTGGAGCAGAGGGAGTTCTGAAGGTAGTCATTACAGGAGCTGTCCCCTTCTTTTTTGCTAGCAAAATAGGTTTTTTTGCATATCCAGAAATAAAATGACAGTGGATCCATAGCAACTCTATCTTTGCATTGTACAGTTTGTTGATATGGTGATGGAGCCCTGATATCGATATCTCAGTGTGTTTTGGTTTGAATGCTTTAGAACACAGAAGTTTAAAACTATCCTTAGATCTAAGGAAAGGTGAAATTACAGAACATTTGAAACTCTATCCTGCTCTTGATTTTTAAAAGCATTATTTTCAGTTACAGCATGCAAGAGGTACTTCTACTGAACTTCAATATGTTAAATTGTTTTTATTTTATTTTATTATTCATTATAAAAGAAGAGAACTTTCAAACTATCGTGCTGCACTAAAATCCACCAGTTAATATTGTGGTTGTATGGAGGCTTGCTTGTGCTTCCTTGTTTGCTTAGTGACTGAAATTGAAAGAAACAGGAGGAGTTCAAGAGAATTTTTTACTTCAGAATAGTTGCCATATTATCTATAAAGATTTGTTTTACATGACTGGAGGTGGAAGAAAGAGGAATTGACCAGATGGACCAGAACAGATGAAGAACAAAAAAAAAAAAAATGCTTTCTGCAGAGTTGCCAGTGCCACTGTGATATAAGGTATATCCATGATATTGAGAGGACCAGATTTTCTAATGTACACAGAAGATTTTCTGCTATGTTGTCTTTTTGGGGGATCATACAGCCAGAAACCTGCTTTCCAAAAATGCCCAGAAAGACAACTCTGTAGTGATTGATTTGGAATGAGGGGCACATTAAACAAGAATGAAATTCAAGTGTAATAAAATATACAAGAGCAATCCAGACTGTCAGCAAAATACAGTGTGGTAATTAAAAACAACTTCACACTTTCATCCTGTAATCCACATGAGCAGACAATACTTTTCTTTCTCGTAATAACCAAGTATATGAATTTGTATATAGAAAACTGATCTCAGACTGCTTTCCATTAATTCCACTAGATCAGCAGAAGGCCAACACATCAAAATTCTTCATTAAAGACGGAACATCAACACGTCTGTGTTGTCTTCAGGTACCTGAATGTATCACAGTCCCCAGGTGTCTTGAAGCTTCTCATATTGCCAATACCTACAACGTAAAATTAACAGGTATTATCCCTTTCCCTAGTGATAGAAATCTGACCACATCAAAACTGTATTTATAGATTATAATAGTAATGACATTGAAATTCTGCCTGTTCTTTGAAGTAGTGAATAAAGCATGAGCTACACAGCCAGTGTTCACGTTTCCTAGCTCCTATGTGAACACAGCTACCTGTGACATACCTTGATCAAAGTGGCAATATGTTATTACTTTTATATATTCTCTAGAAAGTTTTTATCACAGTGCAGTTCAACCACTAAAACGTTACAGATATTAAGTTTCTTTATCACAATCTTCAACATTTAAACTGCATGAAGAACAATGCCATTCCAAGGTTAAGTTTTTATATTGTCCTCTTACTCCAGCGCTGCCCTGAAGACATAGAAGCAGCTGTAAACATCTGTAAGCTTTCTGCAGAATGTGACAAAGAATGTTCTTAGTATATTGATGAACTCACTGCAAAGGCATAGTGTCATAATGGCATAATTTAAAAGGCTCCATGTGAATGCAAAGCACCTGAAATTTATAACTTATGTGATAAATGGTCATAAAATAAGAAATCAAGGGGGCTTAAATATTTCAAATGTTCTTCAACTGCAACAGTATAGTGATTATTTAAACAGAAAGTATGAGTAAGATTCTATTTTTTGTTTGTTTCAAATTATCAAATTATTTTACAGGTTTTGACTAATTGTTGCAGGTGATAATTGCCAGAATATCAACATACACAAGAATACAGCTGAAATATTTGTAATATAATAACATATATATACTGAATTTTTCTCTTTGGGACACACCAACCATAATCCTTCTAAGCACTGAGCACCTCCTGAAGATGCAAAACAGATCCAAAACATCCTAACTTGCTTTTTCTTTGTCTCTCAGGCTTTTGTGGAAGAAGATGACACTTTAGAAGAATCAATCTTTGAACAACCAGGACTTTTTTTTTTTTTTTTTTTCTTCCTGAGGTATGCAAGCAGGAAACATTTCTTTCTTGCTTTGCTGCCAAACACACACTTTTTGTAGTTTTCTCAGTGAGGTGAGGTTTTTACTTTATAATCTGGAACTGATTTTTTTTTCTGTGTATTTTAGGTGCACCACTTGCCCGAATGCTACAATAAATCATATGAAATGTGAGTATTTTTGGAGATAAACACTTTTCTTATTAACAACCAGAGCAGATGCAGTACCTGAGCTGCTTACATGGAACAACCTTTTGCAGTGGTACTCACTGGCAATGATAGCAATGAGCTGATAAAATGATTATTTTGTTTCTTCAACTTCATTTATCCATGTCATGTTCTAATACTGATCCTTCAATTGGTGGCTGTGCCAACTTCAAGGGTTGCCCTCATGCTGCACTTCTGTCTGATTTATTAATCCTTTACACTGAAACTGTCATCTAATGGCTGAAACACTACAGATGCAAGTCCAGTACTATAATGGCAACTGTGCCTTTCCCTTTAATTTCACCATATATATTAGGGCTTTATAGCTAGTTAGTGTTCTGTATGCTTTATACAACTCTAACTTCAAAGCCATATATTCAGTTTAGTTGATGATTTCTTTATTAACAACTCAGACAGAGATACTGAGTGGATGGTGAGGGTTTTTTGAGTTGAACAAGTAATGAGGGAATATTCTGGCAAAAAGTCAACTACTTCATAATCCATTAGGGAAGACAGAAAAATGTATCAGTCAGTTTCACATACTGTGCAATATATTTCATGCAGGTTTTAACATTATTATTTCTCATTCAGAAATGTGAAAATGGAGGTACAGAGGGCACCCTTCCCACTCCCCAGTTATTGACAGTTAATTTCAACAAAATCATTTAAATGGCACATCATGTAGGAAAAAGAATTGCTCCAATTAAGTAATTGTCAATGTCATGAAGTTATATCCACAGACAATTGTTTTTATTAGATAAATTTCCAGAATAATACCTGTAAAAATTATTCAAAGTATTTAAATGTTAAAAAGAATGTTATGTAATAAGACTGATTATATGAAAACTTTAATATAAATAGGACTATGGGAGTCCCACAGAGGAATGCATACACCACAGTAGATAAATTCTCATCATTAGGTTTCTCAGTCCATGTAAGAATGAGGTAAAATGCTTTCAATCTGCATAGCAGTAAATGTCATTCTTATACCAGTTCATATCAATCATACCAGCTGCATCATGTTAATAAAAAGAACTGATAGTCATATAAAAGAAATATGTTGTTATTTTAGTTTACAACACCATAACCTGCTATGAGCCAAATTTCCTTACCACAATTTTTGGCTGTCACAGGCAGGCTTATTTCCAAAAGTTCAGCAATTACTACATTTTTGATGAATTACAGTGCCAGAGTTGGTTTTTTTCTTTTCTTTTCTTTTCTTTTCTTTTCTTTTCTTTTCTTTTCTTTTCTTTTCTTTTCTTTTCTTTTCTTTTCTTTTCTTTTCTTTTCTTTTCTTTTCTTTTCTTTTCTTTTCTTTTCTTTTCTTTTCTTTTCTTTTCTTTTCTTTTTTTCTTTTCTTTTCTCTTCTCTTCTCTTCTCTTCTCTTCTCTTCTCTTCTCTTCTATACTCTTCTCTTCTATACTCTTCTCTTTTCTCTTCTTTTCTTTTTTTAAACTAACAATTTTGCAATTAATTTTTATAAATAACAATCATACTATTATAAGGAAATCCATGGAGAATACAGAACACCCCTTTTTGTAGTCTCTAAATTGTAGTTCGGGAACAGTATTGTGCAAATGCTTTTCCTATTAGGTTTTGAAAAAATCATGTACCATATTGAATGATTTTATTTCCAAATGTAATAGTAGAAAATTTTGGAATAAATTTGCATCCAGTTGTAAATTTTGCTTCTGAATGCATACCTAGCATTACTTCTGCCTGATTTAATTGATTTCATTGAACTTTCTGAAAACAAATTTCCAGAATTTCATGCACACTTGAAAATTAGTAGCACACGCAGTTCAATTAAGTATTACTTTGCCTAATTTTGAATCCAGAATTGGTAATACTATTTTTTTGTTATTGTGGTTATTTTCCTCTAAAACAAGATTTTACCTGGCTTGTTGAAAAGCGTTAAAGAACATTAGCTGGTCCTGCCTGACATGAGTAGTGTTAATGAAAGTGCTAGACACAACATTTTGCCTTTAGATTTCCTTTTCAAGATCTGAGACTTTGTGAAAACATTTTTTCAGGATGTGCCCATGAACACAGTTTAGTGGAGAGGTGTGTCAGCAGTGGCTATTTTCTGTGCTGGTAGCTACTTGAAATGAGAATCTTCCTCAACCAGAGTAGATAATTCTCTATTCTGGCAAGAATCTTGTCATAACAATGATAGGCTGAGCTAACAGGAACAGTGGCTGCCTCTCCATCTGCCTGTATCACTGTAAAAACAATTGATATTATCTACGCAAGCTTTCCCAAAAGATCAGTATTTACTAAAAAGTGATTCCTCTGCTAGAAGAAAAAATAGTTCTTGCTAACTCTAAATGTTGCAAATTTTTGATATTTTTATAGATTTTTTTTTTCCTAGAACATGATGGGACATCATTGACGTAGTATATGCTTCAGTCAACAGATGCGTTTGTCTGTTAAAGGAATAACAACGAAGATTATCTGTAATTTTATTGGTTTAGACATAGAGGAAAGCCAGAATTTAACTAACACAGAGTGAAACATAGAGGAGGAGGAGGTATTATTCAGATACAAGCTGGACATTTATGTCAGATTAGTACCTAGCCTCTTCAGTTGTTCAGATTAGATGAACCATTCAGGCTGACAGAGAGGGTGCATGTGGTCTGCATGTTTTAGAGATTACATGGGCCTAATATATTAAGTATACTAAATATACTAATATACTAAAAAAGATTTTGATAGCAAGAAAATGAAAGAATACCATTTTGGAGTGCTGAAGTTAGAATATGTTGAGATTATTCAACCACAGGTTTCTTAACGTGTATCATGGACATAATTTCTGCCTACTTACTGCTGCTTACCAGTGAAACAGCTTATGGTAGCTAGTGAGTGACTAGAACCAGTCACCTGTATTTTGAAACTAAATCAGCAAAATGTTTAGGTGGGTATATAGTAAGAAGAGAAGTCAATGTCCAAATAATGGAAATCACAGCACCTTAGCTACAGTTTGTTAAAGCAGAATTTTTAAAAGTCCCCAGTTTTCTGGAAAGGAAAAGCCTGAAGTCTTTTAAGACTTGTAATTACAAACCTCTTTTCAGCAAGAATGGAACAGAACAGCAAAGTCACTGGACCTGTCAGCAGAGTTTTACTGAGTGTATGAATTCTGTCCAATTTACGTAAAATGGTTTTCTCTCAGTGCTGGGGATTATTCTGGTTGGTAGTGCTTCCTACCAGATGATATAGATCTCTGCCTGAGGTTCTGTTAATCTGTAGTGAATTCATTTCAAAGCTGAAAGAAGGCAATATTCTTCCACCACTTGTAAAATCATTAGTTGTGAGCGGAGTCATATCTCTCCACCCTGATACCACCAATTTAATGATATCATACTCTGTCCCTTTGAGGACCAATGGAAGAGTCTCAAAAGAAAGAGAAAGTTACTACTGATATGGGAAGATGAGCTTCAGGAGAAAGAAGGGATCACTCCAGAACAGATGGTCTGAGAGAAGAAACTGCCTGATGTAGGGGAAGTACATTGGCAATACCTTTTCTGACAAGAAGAGTTGGAAAAGGGAAAGATGAATAGTCAGAATCATTGTTAGAGAAAAGGAGGAGTGAAATTCTGAAAAAATACTCCAAGTTGAAGAAATACCATGTAGGAAAGGCAGAAATATAGGAATGGATTTGGTAAACTACATTGAAGAAGGAGTCAGATTTGGTGATCCTTATGGGTCCCTTCCAACTTGGGATATTCTATGATTCTAAGAAGACCTCAGAGCTGTAACAGAGGAAAAGACAAAAGAAATCTTGGGAGAATAAATGGTATCTCAGACAAAGAACCAAGGAGGATATTGCTATGATCATGGATGTGATGAACTCCATGTTCTCAGCTGTGAGTTTCTGGAGAACTGGGTCAGAGGGAACCTCCTCAAGGAAAAGGAGGTTGCACCGTCATTGAGTAGCAGTTGAGTTTGTTCACTGGGAGAAAAATGCATATGGTCCAAAGCATGAACCAGGGAATGAAGAGAAGGATCCTTCTCAGAGAAACAGCAAGTAGCCTTCTAGTCCTCAGAGATGACAGAAAGAGAAAAGTCTTAATGACCAAGTTGGAACATGGTGAGTTTGCTACATCAAAAATTTATAGACTGACTGAAACCACACTTAGGAGCAAAGATATCATGGACAGGGTTAGATATAAACCTTTCTTTATTTCTATTCAGTCTGATCTAATTTGAACTTTCTATGTATAAAAAGTTAATTCTTATTCTGTAATAAAATCAGGCTTTTCTGAGGTTTCTAGTCTTTATTGGGGGCTCACTGTAGGCTATCTATCTTAAAATTCTGGCGATTCAGGTTACAATATGTTTCTGAAACACAGTAGGTTTACAGGAGTAGAGGGCAAAATGTGGGAAAAGGTGAAATGGTCTGGAACAGAAATGGTGTGGTAGAACCACAATCTCATCTGGAGAATTTGTTTTAGATTATTTGTTGAATTCAAATAGCATGGATGTACATTGATTTTACTAAGTCCTCAATTGGATTATTATGGATTTACATTATTTTAACCTATTATTCAACCTGTAACTATGCAGAATTTATGTGAATGCAGTTTCCTTTCAGTTGGCTGTATCAAATGCAGTTGCCTAAGATAAAACTATTAATTTTGTACACTGGGGCTTGATCCCCTGGGTCATCTGTCAGCAGCGTCCATTACTGATACAGCAGTAGATAGCTATATATCACAGTGTCATCTTAGCTTTTTTCCTCTCCTTGGTCTCAGGGTTATTGTTGTAACACTTCAGATAATTTTGTATATGGTGTTTTGCTTTTAAAAAATGACGGCTATTACAACTCTGAAACATTTATCCTAACATGTTTCCTCAGTTCACATATTTTTTATAACTAATGTAGCACAGGGAAAAATAATGTTTTTCTAACTATGGATTTATGACTAAAAATCCTTACAGTATTAATGGAAAAGATGTGCATAAATTCCCTGGTGAACTGATGGCATTATATTTCCCAGAATGTATGTGCACTGCATGTCGTTTGGTGCTTTGCTCAGCTAGAATCATCCCAGCCATTTCGTCAATCCTCTGGAATCCAAGCCATTAAGGTACTATCACATGCACAGGGAGACATTTCTGGAAAACTTTCACATAGTTACTGTTGCTAGGTAAATCACTCCCTTGACATCCACATATTTAGATATGCTTCTCACTTTCTTTGTCTCAAAACTGACACAGTGACATGACTTTGGGGGCGGGAGTAAGGAGAGGCTCATGCAAGGCAAAGCAAGTGCTGAATTGCAGGAATAAAAGAAATAAAGTGCATTTCATTAAGGTATTTTAAATGCATTTCAATTATGCCTGGACAGCCATACAGTGATTGGATATCTAAGGTCAAAGGTAGAGAACAATTGTTACAGGAAAAAAGATATTTAGGCATAAGTCAGTTCTATGGCAACTGAATTGTTGAGAAATTATATTCTCCTGACTGAACTTGTCTTTAAGTTTTTCAAGATTAATGTACTTCTAAACAATATTTGCATGTGTCTAATCTACCTATGCTTATGCACACATATTTAGGCCAGCTTAGGATAGTAAAAACAATGCAACAAATTATTTGTGTCCTGGAAATGAAAACACCAGTTTCAAAACTCAGAAGTGAGCATCAATTTCTGACTGCTAGGATACATGGGATGAATACTAGGAAATGAGATAGACAAAATAGCATTTGTAAAATATGTGGCTGGGAAATGAGAGAGAGGAACCTCATTTTTATTAAGGAAATACTAGACTGAGTTGATTATTCTACAATAGTCATCCAGAAACTCTTGTCAAAGCCTTGGAATTAAACAAGCTTTTGGTAGCACATTAGTTCTAGCACTGACTTTCTGTACAGGGGTAAAAACCACCCTTTGTGAATGTTTGATGTACTTTTAGCCATACTGGTGATATCTTTAATGGTAAATTACCATTCATAGAAAGCAAGATGAGTCTGGCAATTTTTATGTAAATCTATTAGTCAATCTACTTCAAGAAGTACATGAAAACCTCAGGATCTGTCTTTTAGTAACATGACTGTTATGTAAAAAGTAGTGAAAAATATTTTCTGTAACTAATAGATAAAATAAAAGTAAAGTTCTAGACCAACTTTAAATAACATTTTAATGAAGGTGTTACAAGGCAATTCATGTGACATCTACCTTATTTTTTTCAGTTTTTACTCTGAACCATCCATTCAACTTATTGCTTTCCTAAAAGCAAAGAATATTAATTTCAGAAGCAAGAACACATGATCAGAAAACTGGGATTTTTGATTTGTTCAAAATTAGAGTTTCAGACTTAAAAATATTATTAGTATATATGATTCTTTATGTCACTGATTTCTTGCCTGTTGAATATTTGATTTCTCTCTGGCTAATATTGCATTTAGCAATGCTAAAATTTTACTTGCAGCAGTAATAGCATAATTAGTAGCAATACGTAATAATTATTATAATTATATATTTATATAATTACTTATAAAATATATAAAAAATCTAAAATATATAAAATATATAAATTTATATAAGTAATTATATAAATATATCATTATATGTTATATATAATATATAATATATAATATATTTATGTAATTATTTAAATATATAAATGTTTATATAATTATATAAATGTATAATTATGATTATATAATAACTATTTATATAATTATTTTTCTTCTTTGAGGTTTAGTTTCTCTGACAGAAGTAAGATCTCAGTTTGGGGATATTATTTTTTTTTTAGCCTTATAGATTAAAGATAATGTAAACTATCCAATCCATATCTCTTAATTTAGTGTTTTTATCGCTTACCAATAGAAAAGATTGATTTAAACTACAAAAAAAAAAAAAAAAAAAAAAAAAAAAAAAAGGAACTGAATAGCTTAAATGTCCATTAATTTTAAAGTGGTTTTAAAAGTGCTACTGACTAACCTATATGGTACATAAAATATTTATTGATGTTTAAAAATAACTAGAAGACAAGATTTTCTAGAATTAACCCTTCCTGTAACAGATGGTATCATAATATGACAGCAGTCTTCTAAATAAGAATAGAAAAACTATAATAATAATAATAATAATAATAATAATAATTAATAATAATAATAATAAGTTCTTAACATACCACCCAAAGCTTGAGAATTTTTCTAGGGTCTTCAAACACCCACGAACTAATCAACAAGTATGTGTGATCTCTTTTCTCCCTGTCTCATGGCCTACCCTACCATTTTCTAAAAGCTTGATATTACTGAATGTCCATTCTGGATATGAATGGAGCTAGGGACAAGATCCCAATGATATCATAAATATTTAGGGACTAAAAGCCACTGGAAAGCTCCCCTGGGCTCCCTGACACCTCTGGGCTTGCTCAACACAGAGCAGGAGCCAGTTGTGCATGCTGCTTCTCTGTTGCATAAGAAAGCAAGGGGAAGTTGGCTTCCAGGCAGCAGTCCCAGATAATAGGCTACTGTGGACTAAGAGGAAGAAGTCAACAGCCATGAACACAAGAGGTGCTTGTTGTCACTATGTCTGAGCTCATCAGGAGCTAGCCCTAAGCTCCACCAGCTGGCCTGCTTCCACCATGTATGTTCTTAATGCAAAAGTAAAGCATGATAAAGTCCAGATATATTCTTCACTGAGGAATGACAATTGTGACATAAGGTAATTTGAGAACAGGTTGATATTCCT
The DNA here is from genome assembly GCF_965140915.1 of Aythya marila. NCBI lineage: Eukaryota > Metazoa > Chordata > Aves > Anseriformes > Anatidae > Aythya > Aythya marila. The sequence goes on from NC_139043.1 coordinate 83,201,180, forward strand.
CAAGAGTGTGGATACTCTGTAAACCAATAAATGCTGTCACTTAATCCAACAAGCAATAAGAAGGCATTCCTCACCTTTGGCAAACATGAATCACAGAGAGGTCTTCAGAGTTTGAAAATCTTATGTTGCTATTTACGTAGGGGGTTGAAAATGGTCCATAATTTAGAAAACGGGATACCAAATTATTTAATTTATTTGCTGAAAAGTTCCAGTTACTCTTAATAACAGCAAGCTGGAGAAAGAAATATAGTAGTATACAAGTAGTCCACTTAATACTTGTGGCTACTTAACAGACTTCATCAGGAGCACAATAATATCTCTATGCTGCTGCAAGCACAGTTCACTTGACATAATAAGGTATAGAATAGGAAATAGAATGGAATAGAAAATAGTCATGTCTGGAGAGACTGAATTCTCTATCATCTGAGACCTTTGGGAAGAGGTTATATATCAGTATATGTCAGGAATTTTGTAGGCATATTTGACCCTGCTTTAGGGTAAGGGAATGAACTACAAAACCTCATTTACACTGTGATTCAGCAAGCAGTCAGCTCTCAGGAGATTTTTCAACAGCACACTAGAAGCTATATGAAAAGCTAAAAGCTGTGTTAATTTGAATGACTTGTGCCAAGTGACAGGAGGTAACAGCATTTAGCTTTTAAAAAGTACTGTGGCATTTAGCCTTCATAATGTTTTTGAATTCATATAGCACCTTTTATCTCAAAGCACTTGCACGTTCGCTATATGATTGGACTAGAGTTCCTTTTCAGTTTGACCTGTGGCAAGGACAGCAAAAGTACCCATATACAAGTGAAACCTTGTGTTGCTCAACATATAATTTTTTTTCAATATTATTATTTCAGAAATTTCCAACATGCAATGTCCCTAGATCTGAAAGTATCAACCTTACAGGTATGAAATAAATAAACTCTATTTTTATATTAATTTTTGGAATCAAGGAAATTATTTAGTACTTTTTTTTTTTTTTTCCTATAGGAGTCATCATCACCTTCTTTTTTTTTTTTTTTTTTTTTTTCTTTTCAGCTATGCTTTGGCATAAAAAATAAAAATTAAAAAATAATAATTCTTTAAACCATACATCATTTAAAATAAAAGTAGATAACATAAAGTAAAAAAGACATTCATGAATACTCTAAGAATGAGCAATCATGAAACACCAGTTGTGTGCCTCTTTGGAGTCTTTTTGTAGAATAAACGTATCTTAAGAATTGGCAGCCAAATTGGCTGTCCATTTATTTATGAGTTTACAAAAAGCTTGCCATAAAAACTGGAACAGTATGTCATCAAAAGCAAAGGTAGTCCTTCAAAAAATAAGTCAAATTGGCAGTAAAGATTCTGCATTGCTGAAATGTCAGTATCCTAGTAGTGTGCAAGAAAAGCTAGGTAGAACATGCTGTGGAAAGGAATGCAGAAAGTTTGTTTGACACATTTAACAATATTAGTCCGTATAATTTCTGCTTGACCAGAATAATTTTCATTTTATATAAAAAGTAATTTCTTGAAATTGGAAAAGGACAATGGCAGTGCAGAAGACAAGAACAGATGAAAATAGTCTCAACAAAACTGATTGTTGAAAAGAAGAATCAAGATTGAATTTTAGATACATTTTAAGGAAAGAAAACTTTCTATCAGAAATCTCATTCTTCGTGGGCATGATTTCACTGCAACATTTTCACTGACCTTGATTTTTTTTGATCTGGTTCAGAACACTTTTTTTTTTTTCTCTTAAAAATTATGCATCTGATCATTTCTTTCAAATCCATTCTTGTGTAAGATCTACCCTACACATTGTATTTCTTCATAACTTTCAGTTTATTGACCCTAAGAAATTTCTTACTACTTTTTCAGTCTGTAATATCAACCTTGACTGCATTCTGAACAATATAGAACTTGGCTCCAGGAAAGAATAATGATTTTTACCATGTAAAACAGCGCTGCCATCAGCCACACTGAAAAAGAAAAGAATATTTGTGGAATCAAAGTACTGAAAGCCTAGTGAAAGGGATCACTGTTGGTCCTAGTGAAAGGGATCACTATTGGTCTTAGTTTTTTTTTTTGTTTGTTTGTTTGTTTTTTTTAGGGGAAGCAGTATTTTACTGGGAAATGTACTAAAATTATGTCTTTCCTTCATAGTTTTCTTTCAAAGCATTATCAAGTCAATTGATACTTATCCTTGCTTTTGTGCAAAAAGCTATTATTGTTATTCCTGGCTGACAGAAACTAGAAAAACAGTGAGTAATCAATAGATTTACTCCACTGACACTTTTTGTGTCTTTTTAAGTACAAGAGCAGTGACTTTGATTCTCTTCTAAAAGACCATTTTTGTAAAAATACAGCTTGTTTAGGTTGAATGAAAGACCTCTGTTGACCACAGCTGATTTTGTCATCAGACTGTATGTATGAAACAGAATCCAGTTTATTTCCATACAGGTACTGTTACTCCTCTGACTAAAACGGAAACACAGGGAACAGATAATGTATTTGTATCTGGACATAATGACCATAGTCATATATACTCTCTTTGAAAGTTTGATTTGGGATTATGAATCTGATAATCTTGTATAATCTTATTTCTCAAAAGGGAATAAAAATAGTACTTTTGGCAGCAATTTCAGAGGATAGCTGTTGCTCTTTTTCTTCCAGCCTTCAATTTGAGACGTATATGAAGTTGTCTTTAGGCTTTTCTTTTTATTTTTCCTTAGATGCAGGACTTTGTTGGTTCTTGTTAGTTTGTTTGTTTTTAATTTTACCCACAAATACTATCCATCTCTTTATCTGCATCCATATCTTTCATCTGTATATATATTTTTAATAAAAAAGTCATATTAATTACTAGCAAGCTATTTCCCACTTGTGCCTCAGCAAAATTCCCAAGGAATATGTGGTTGCTTTTTTTTCTTGTATATTCTGAAGCATCTTTATTTATTTTTTTTTATTAGTCAACTGTCTTTTTACTCTTCTGTCTCCATACTCTTCTGATAAAAACTGTCTCAATGCACTTATAAAACCTTGGTAAACTCTTCAGTGCCATGTTGTGATCTGGATTTAAAACAAATGCCAACAAATGCTTGTCCATTGAAGAATATATCATAGGAATTATCATGGCAAATGTTACCATTCGCTAACTGTTTGGGTTTGTACCTCTTTTGTCTTACTATGTATAAAATGTATGTTCTTCCTGGGAGAACTGAGGGTTTTCTAAGGGACAGTATTAAAATGGTGCAGGACATATCACCTGACATTCCTTACACTGCAAAAATGTAGGCTATAGTGAGGACCTTGATATTTATCAGATGCTGCTTTTTTTTTTTTTTTTTTACATGTCAAATTCAAGTAAGCTGGAAAATATTCAAAATCTTTTTTTTTTTTTTTTTTTTTTTTTTTTTCAAAAATTGCAAAATTCTGAAAACTGTGAAAAGATTTTAATACTGTATAACCCCGTCTTCTAGTCACTACTCTACTGGATTAAAGCTAATGTGTTTTGAGTGACCAAATCTTGTAAGAGACCCAGACCCCTCTGTTAACAAAAGATAGAAAAGAGACAAAAGTGTTTAATGACACAAACACTTTTGTGAAAACTCTACCGTCATTGTGTCCTTTAATGAAAAATACTCTCAATCAGCTCGCAGGCCTTTCGTAATCATACGTGAATTAGCAAAGCCAAATGCTCCCCTTGATTTGTGGGCTCTCAGTCAGAGTATGGCCACAGTCAGATCAGAATGTTTCCTCCATCAACCTTTTCTGGGGATGGAGGAGCTGAGCAATAACCTTATCCCTGTCTTTCAAAACAGTTGGGTAACTAAGGAAGAATACCTAAATATGTTTTCTGAAGTCTAACATTTTAAGTTAAATCTGGTTAATTGTGAGTTAAATCTGGGTAAACCTCCTGAAGTAATTTTGCCTTGCTGACTACTGATAGGTAATCTGAGTATAAAGATTGCAGCCCCAATCTGGACGATCTGGAGATATGGAAACAGAACAGTCTTCTAGCAGTCCTCATGTGTTACTCTGCAGAGTTGCCAGTGGACAAATGTTGTAAATTTGATAGTATTGGAATTCTTTCTCATCTGCTCTTCCTTGGGGTTCAGCATTATTCCATTCCATTACGAATATTTACATATGAGCTTAGAACCAAACGTGGGCTTAAAAGTTTCTAAAAGGCTAGTAATATAGTCCTTCAACAATCTCTGTTTTAGCAATCCACCAAAATAGCCACCCTCATTTTACTATGCATCTGAGGTTTAGATAGGAGGCAAGGAAGCAAAACTAATGCCTGACAAGTCAAGGTGATGTTGGTTAGATGTGGAAAACAGTTACCAAATGAAGATAAAGATGTCATTATCCGCTCTAGCTTTTTTTTCCATCATGCAGCACAGATGATTTGCAGTTTGCAAAGAGCCATTTTTAGCAGGAAACTGAACCCTGAACCTGTAGTAGTCAGCTTGATTACACCCATCAAAAGACCAGAACATATCAGAACATTCCACAGCCTCATATTTCCTTTTGCATCCAAAAAAAAAAAAAAAAAAAAAAGTACAGTCACAAAGCTGTCATAAAATAAGTGCTGCTATTGTATACATCCTTATCACAGGATGATACAGTTGAGGAAACTCAGCTTCCAGCACACCATTCTGTCAGTTTTAACAATGTTCAGGGCTGCTGTAGATATGCTCTTGTGCTCTCTCATATGTTCTGTTATATTATGAATCAGTTGTATAGATTGAACACAATCATTTTTGTTTATTTATGCTAATCAGCCTTACTTAAAGGCCTATTTAAAGCAGAATCGTTCAACCACATTCATAAAAGTATAGCTTTGCTGTTGGTTATTGCTGTCTCGTAAATTTTCTCTAAACTGGCTGTACTTTCTGACATGTATTCTCTGCAATGCTCATGTGACTGACACAGTATAATTTTGTTTTTAACATGTAGTAAAAAAATTACACTGTTATGTCTCATGATACTAACAAAACATCTTATCCCCCTGTACTCCCCCATGCCTACCTTAACGAAAGGCATAAATGAGCCCAATCCACTCTTCTCAGTTTTGTTTCTTTAGTGGAGAATCATTAAATATGCTCTCTGTGAAGAGCCTGGCCCAAGCTCCAATTCATAGAAAAATAGAATGGTTTGGGTTGGAAGGTGCCTTAAAGATCACCTCATTCCAACCCCCTGCCATGGGCAGAGACACCTCCCACCAGGCCAGGTTGCACAAAGCCCCACCTAACTTGTCCTTGAACTCTTCCATGGAAGGGGCATCCACCACTTCTCTGAGGAACCTGTTCCAGTGCCTCACCACCCACATAGTAAAGAATTTCTTCCTTATATCTAATCTAAACCTACCATTTTTTTAGTTTAAAGCTGTACTCCTTGATTCCGCAAAGTGTGAAACAATCTGCTTGCAGTACCTTGTGCTTCCATCATAACATGTTGATTATTATTTGGATACTTCCATCATTTTTCTGCATACATTTCATTAAAAAAGATATACTAGTTTAAAAAATCACTGCTGTGAAATTTCACAGAATCACAGAATTTCTAGGTTGGAAGAGACCTCAAGATCATTGAGTCCAACCTCTGACCTATTTCAGAAATGTTTTTCTTTTCTTTTCTCAAAATGTTATTATTTTGGTAATTATTATGGCTTTGAAAATAGTGACAACTCTGACAATCAATCACATCTATTGAATTGTTGCATCACTGTTTACAAAATAAAATCTTCCCAACAATATGTATAAACTTGAGCATGTAACTGATCATATTGAATTGACATCCTATTCAGAAGATTTGAATTAACTTGGAGGACTGTATGGACTGTCACTTAAAGACATTCTTGAAGACCGTGAGGATGTCCTAGTATTTAGTAGAGTCTATACCTAGTTTAAGAATTGTTAACATTTTTCATATTATTTTTTTTTTTCACTGTACTATTGCCTTTGTCACTAGACATTGTTTTGTTTCCATATTAAAAGTACTAAAAGTTGTTTGTATTAGCCTGACTGACACAGCGATTCTTTTTGTCACCCCAGCTATCAGTAAAAAAAAAAAAAGAAAAAAAAAAAAAAAAGTAAAAATATCTGAAAAAGTAAAGATTTAAAAAACAAACAAACCAACCAACAAACAAACAAACACCACTTTATATTTTTGGAAAGTTTTTTTTCAACATTGGGTTTTTTGGTTGGTTTGTTGGTTGTTGTTTTTTTTTTTTTGATCAGGAAAATGTCTGAAGCATTTAGAAGAGTTTTGTAAGTTTTAATTTAGCAAATGTTCTCTTTGTATTCAAATTAAGCAATAATTCACTGGACATAGCAAGAAATGAAATTGTTACAAAACAAAAATACTCGTTTCAAGTTTAGAAGGCAAATATTACATTTATAAAACTAAGGTACATTATTCAAAATTTCTTCAAGATCAATCTGTAGAAAGACTGTTGTTTATTTACAAAATGCAGAGTCAGCAGGACAGTTCTATTTGTTTTAATAGATTTAGAAGTCTTAAGCCTTTACACAGTAAACTGTCATTGTAAATAATTGTTGCCATACTTGGTTCTAGGTGTGTTAAGTCTTCTCTGGCTCAGTTAAAACAAGTTGGTTAGCTAATTTATGAAATAAACTTTATAATTAATTTGATAGATACTTAAATATACGTATATATATCGGTATGATATTATACAGCTTGTGAACTGTTTTCTACATAATTCTAAATTTCTTACATTTTATATACTTAAAAAATGTGAAGGCATTTAATCATTATGGATTTATGTTGAGCTTAGTAAGCATTCATACTCTAGATGACAGAGGTAGGTTAACTCTTTCATTTTTAGAGCTTGTAAAATTATGCATGTATGTTTACCTTTACAGAATGACCTTTAAAAAATGACCTTTGAAATAATCCCATTGAGATTAAGAATATGTTAGGGAGCACAGGAATAAGACAACTAATCATATATATAAAAGATTTTGGTTACACTAAAACTAGCTATATTAATTAACTGTATGTTTGCTATTTCTGATTGTTCCGAGGATTTTATTTTACCTTGAACCCCTTGAGATATGTTATGAACTAAAGTGTGAATAAATACATGTAAAATATGTTGTGTAAACAGGACATTAACTTCAGAGTTTTGTTCAGGGTATTTAAACACATTAACTTCTATGTATTTAGCTTCCAGATCAGGTCACATAGAAATGAGAACTCTTACAATTTCAAGTTAGGTCATTACTTCTTCTAAAGTAATTAATTATTTGATTTTCTGGGTAAACTACTATTTCCCTAATTTTGTCAGAATCCCAGAAGCAGGTATATACACTGCTTTAACTCAGTCACATTCATGCAGTAATGGTGTGATTTTTATTTTTATTTTTTTTTTTAAGTTGGTTGGTTGGTTGGTTTCTTTTGAGCAAGCCTTTCTCTGTAATTATGACAGCAGTGGAAAATAGCTCAGACAGGTGGATGTGAGAGAAGCAGTATGAGAAGGATACTGGGTCTTGTTCTCTTTGTGTCTGACTGATGAAATACTATATTGCAGAAAAGAAAACATTTTTATCATTGCAGTGAGAGCACTGTCAAAACAAGGGTAGCAATCAGCCTTTGCATTTTCTATCACCTGAAGAAGTGGAAACAGTACACAAAATATTGAGTGATTATTTTTATTTATTTATTTATTTATTTATTTATTTGGAAACTGTGAGCGCTATGGGACAGTGTTTTTGTCAGGCAAAAATCCATTCACTGGACCAGATCCATATACAGAGATGAGTACCAAGTTGAATATATCAAACTCAAACTCTCTTCCTCCCTGACATATAACCTTCTAGTCAGACAAAAGTATGTTTATATTGTGCAGATCAGAGAACAAGCAAACATCAATCAGCTATCTCTGGCGTTGGAAGCAGTATGGCTTCATCAGCTTAGATTGAATTGATTTAAGAACACTACTTTGGCGCCCGAGCTCCTTTCTCTATGCAGCCCTACACTGTGTAAATAAGCGAGAATCTGCTTTTTGATACTGCACGGCACTGGAGAAATGTACTTGAAATGTCATCAGAAAAAGTTTCTTTAGACGATGCTACGTGCCCTAAATGGCACCAAATACAATGTCATTTACTGCTGCCAAGCACTTTGTACATTGGGTTGTGCTTTGAGGTCCAGTCTCATGGAATTTCACTTGAGCTCTTCTTGTGAGGCAAGGCAACAGTTCTGAAGAAGCTTAAGCACTTAAGATATGTTACTTAAGCAACATGTAGTCCTCAGCACACAGGAATGGATTTTACTCAATCTTCACAATTTTCTGAAGCTCCACATAAGTTAGAATGATGCATTCAGCTCCCACACAATTGGTTGTCAAGCCAGATTTGTTTAATGTATTTTTATTTCTCCATAACCATCTAGGACATTGATGTCTTCATTGTAAATTAGCTCAAACTTTCACCTTTATGTCATGTCCTGTTTCAGATGGCTTTGTTGACCATCTAAGTGGAACTTCCTTCTAGTAAGTTTGCAACATTGTGTTGCTTGACCTAATCAATATCTGTCCAGTTAACAGTGCTGATACAGAAATATTTGAAGTCACTTTCATCTGAATTATCCAGACTCCGAATATTAGTTCCAGTAATCTCAATTTACATCCTCAATCTGTATCTTCTTTCCATCTCCATCTTTCTCCTGCTGCAGCCCTGAAAATTATGTCCATCTGTTCTTTGCTATTATGACACTGCAGATTACAGTTCTACCTAAAGCTGGTTTGTTAATTTGATGCTTTGTTTCCCCTTGATGCCAAAATTTAACATTTAGCATTTGAGACTATGGAAGAGGTAAAATAATTGCTACTTGCAGTGTTTAGTGCTTGAATGTTTCATCTAATCCATCAGGAAAAGTACCTGCTCTTATCTGCATGCTTAATTACAGTATAAAGATAATTTTAATTACCATAACCAGAAACTTAGTTTTTATTCTATGATCATGAGTCAATAACAACAAAATCCTATGTATTGCCCTGCTGCAGGATTAAAACCACTCATCATTAACTACCAGGCACTTTTCTGTCTGGAAACATACTAGATTCCCTAAACATCTGTTAACATTTAAAGGTGGCATCATTTCTCTGTCCAATTTAATCATTTTATACACACCTAATCTCCCTTTATTTACAGAGTTTTGATATTTTCACTTTTATGTTCTCCAGGAAATTTAGGAGAGGATGGCATCTTCTCTACCCCAACCCAAATAAGATCTCTATCTTTTTAAGTCAAGTGAAAGACATGAAGATATCTTACCTTAAATCAGATGTTATTACTTCTGTTATTCAGATGATTTCTGAATGATTCAGGCAGGGAACTAACATAAGTAATAATATTTTTTTATTACTTTTTTAATGTGTTTAATATTTATTTATTCAGAAAAGGAATTTGATGACAAAAGCAGGTGACTACTATTCAGTCTGAAATTTCCCTTGTTACCAGATTTATTTTCTAACTTGTAGGACAAATTATGGTTTTTATTGTGTCTAATAGGCAGGTTGCAAATCTCTTGGCATGGTACTCTGCGATTTATTTTATTGTAAATAACTCCTAATATGATTTAACATAGAAATATAAAGTTACCTCTGTTCTCTCCTCTATTAAATTATTTTCTCACAACCTAAAAAATAGTGCACATGTCCAAAACAAAAACATTTTCTAAAATTTACTCTTTTATACATGCATCATGAATTACTATCTTTTTCTCTCATGTTAAGAGGCAGTGCGTTTACTTCACTGACATCAGCATACTCAACGTAAAAATATTTGCCTCAGTACTGTTTCACTAAAAATGACATCTTTTCTGTCTCAACCATATAATTGTCATAAGCATTCAAATGTTAATTACATTAGACATGTTGGTTTGAGCTTTGTCTTTTTATTAACAGTTATAAGACACAAGCTAGTAATGATAACAGTACCATACAGGTTATTTTTTCATATTTATTCTCTAACATTATGATAAAATGAAAACTTTATTTAGCGCTGAATAAGCTGCACATAGCACAGATGCTTTGTGCTTCCATTTACTACCCATCTGCTTTTTGGCAATAGAGATATGAGCCATATATGGTGCATACTTAGAAGTGTGCTCTAAACAGAGTGCATTGAGAATTTTGATGCAACTTGCTGAAACTTGAATTGGAAATTACAGTTGGTTAGTTTCCTTCACTAAAACAAGATTGCTGTCTTGCATGAGGAGAAAAATTTGCTGATTTTTGAAATTCAGGCATATTAGTCTACATTTCTTCTCAATTGAGAAGTTAGATTCAAAGGAAAGATTTACCACATATTTGTTCTGTCATCAGGAAATAAAAATGCTATATTTCTATTCGTTCTTTTTAATTTTGATGCCCCCCAAAAAATGTTACTTAGAATTGCATGCACACAATTGTCCTGGTGACTTCTACATGGTTCTTTTTGTTTGTTTTTTTTTGTTTTAGCAGTAATCTGAGCTTTTGTAAGAGTCTATGTGCTCCAAATTTTGTTGGTCAGACTAAAACAATGTTAAAGAAAACAAATTAACTAATGTAACTAAACTTTAAGACAAAATTTTTATCCTTAGAATAAAAGGATAGACTAATAGATTAAGTGAAAACAGAAAGAATGGTTTCCATTAAAAAAAAAAAAAAAAAAAAAAAAAAAAAAAGGCGGGAAAGCGGGCAGGGGGAGGCAGAGAGGACAAGCAGGAGGAGAGAGATATGGAAAAACAGGGACTTCCAGAGTTTAACAGATTGCCCTGAAAAGAACGAGAGCTCACTGGAACAAAGAAATGCATCATTAATACATAGAAAAGACCAAAAACAGTAGATAGATATGGAAAAGAGAGTAAATTCTGGTCGTAAACATTGAAAGTGAGCTATAAGTGAAGGAGAAGGAGTTGCAGGAGAAGGGAGGCATGAAATGTCCAGATTACCATCAAATACTTTCTATTGTGTTATATGGCTGAAGAGAAGTCCTGAAAACATTGTTTAGGGGATGTTACAGAGTTGATGATCACAGTATTCCAACTGCACAGACCAAGAGTATTGTCTAAAACCTGAATGGTATGGCATCCACTGTTTACATATTGTAGTTATCTGTTTAAAGAGCAGTTTAGACCTGCCAAGGAACCACAGACAACCTGCACAAAAGATTGAGTATATTGAACATTTTACTAATTAATAGCTAGTCTACAACTAGTTGAATGTGACTTTTGTGCACTTTAATTATGTATTTCAAGAAAATCTAGTATATTGAAATACAGAGGAGGTGTCTGAAGGACATAAATTAGTGAAACTTTATTTCTTGCCAAGCTTTCAGCTATGAGAGTTCCATTATCTTCTCTTCACTGGGTTGTACTGGAGTGATTTATTCATATTCATGAATATGACAATACCTTCAGACTGTATTTTGTTTCTGCTGTTATCTGATTACTTCAGGGTTATGTTTTTTTCAAGCTTTCCATCCACCAATGTTTAAGGGTAGCTAGTTGCATAATTGCTGTGGAAGATCTTTGAAATACCATTATAATGGATACTAAATACAGACTTTTTCAGATCAGGATTTTTCAGCATTGACTTCTTTGGAAAAGAGGTGAGCAGTCTAGGTCAGGTTGGCAGATACATTTAAATACAACAGTTCAAAGAATCAAACTGTGCTAACTGAAGATGCACAAGTTCTTTATCTCTTATGACACTCAAGATCAAAAGGAACCTATCAGTTTTCCTGCTCTTGCTTTCAGAAATGCAGAAGTAAAAGTTTGATTTGCTTTGGTTATTTAATGGTTGGGCAAGATTTGTGATCATACAAGCATTGTACATTTTGAGGAAACAAAAGAACATTTTGATTTTATATTCTGTCTTTTGTGCTTGGAAACGGTGAGTTGTCCCTTACTGACATCTATCTTTGATTATCACTCATTCCAATGCACAGATAACCTGTTGGAATTGTGCATTAATAGTACAGCATATACAGAAAGATGTCACCAGGGTTTTCACAGATAATAAGCTTTTTTACATATCTGTCTGATTTCAGATATAAACCTGAAAAGATATTAATGACCTTGCTCCTAACCTAGAATAAAGTGAGATGTACATTTGTTGCAAATTGATACAGCTTCTTTGACTGTTTAGCACTAACCTGATTTACACATAAAAAGAGTCTGTGCCAGTGATAGTAAATGTATTTCCTGCACCATTTTAGCAGTTTGTTCTTGTTTCATCCCTAATCCTGTATTTGTATGACATAAAAAAGAGCTACAGAAATATTGTACTCATGATTAGGAGAAGGTTTGTTTACCTTGGCTTGCAGATTCCCTTCTCTCCCATGGGTGAATTATAACTCCCACTGAATTTTAACTCCCATTAAAGTCTTTGTAAAGAAAGGGCAGGATATCTTTCAGAATTTAGTTTCCAAATAAATGAAAGGTCTGCATTCTGGCAAAGGAATTAAAACACAGTTAATTCTGAAGAGATGCATTCTGCTTTTGTTCAAGTACAGCATTGTCTACCAACATACACACACAAAAAAAAAAAAAAATAAATAAATCAAGTTTCTTGCTCATCATGTGTCAATGAAGAAGTTTGAAGGCTGCGTATTTTTTGTGTAATGGGCAAGCACCAAATGTCTGTGTTCCCTACTTTGAGGATCTGAGTCTGTACAATTAATAAAGTTAATTAACTACTATTTATATTACTATATAAATAACTTTATATAAATAACTTTATAAACTATTTTATAAATAATTTATTAAAAAAACTATATTATATTACTAAATTAATATTTTGTTATAGTTACAACATTATTGTGCAGTTGTTACTATGAAAAGATCTGGACCATGCTCCTGTGAAGGTTGTATATTTTCAAGGCCTCCTGCAATTCAGCTGACTAAATGCAACAGTGAGCCTTGTAACAGCTGTTGCCTGGCCAGCAATAGGTGTTGCTATGAGAATACAAGAATGGCCATGAGGTAGCAAGTGTTTTTCTACAGCTCAGGAGTGAGCTGCACTTAGCAAGGATTGAAGTAATTATTTTCTATGTGTTTGAGTTTTTGTTTGTTTGTTTGTTTGTTTGTTATTCGAAATGGGTGAGGGAGGAAAGGAAAAAAGAGATGGTTAAAAAAAAAAATCAAAAATGACAATTTCACATTTGGAGAAAGATGTGAGGAAAAAAAGGCATATTTAGGAAGGTGAAGCAACAGCCAAGGCTGCTAGTTTGGTTGTATATTGGCAATGAAACTGCCATTATTCTTCTTTTCAGCTGTGGCAAGAAAATAACATAGCATCAAGAAGGCCTGTTAACTCTGAAATGTGACAGTATGATCCAGGAGTTCCACACCAGTCGTGGTCTCCAGGCTGAAGAGTTTCCAACTTAGTGAAAGAACAGGAATGCTGTGAAGGAAGGTCAGTCTTTTCTAACCAGAATTGGATTCTCCCTTCTGCCACCTGTCTCTCCAACAAATGCTTTTCTTCCTCCCACAAATTCATCTAAAGAAAGGTGAACTCGCTCTTCTGAGATCAAGACATTATACTGGAAAAGTTCTTCTAATCAATTCTGTCCTTTCTTCTCTCTCACACATGAGCACTGTGATGAAAGGAAACATTGGGCAAAGCTTTCTGCAAAACCAGATTCTCTGTCCTTACCAGTCTCCATTTTGCTTTGTAAAGGAAGAGGCTCGTAAAGTTGGTTAAGTATAGAGAAAGAGTTGTTGTAAGCTCTTGGGAGAGTCCAAACAATCAAGAACAAGAATCAAGAATTACATAATAACTTCCCATTATTTGCCCATAATTTTATCTCCTTTCAGTATAAATTTATTAGTATTTAAATCTCTTCATCTTTGAACATAAGCATTACTAGGGCCCCCATCAGCATATAGACAGCAACTACTTGTGGGTGTTTCTCTGCAAAACTTCCCATCAATGAGGTGACTAATAATTAGAATGGTCTCCAGCTAATGTCACTGTGTTATGATTGTGATATTTTCTGTATGAACTTATGAAAGCTATAGACTGCACATGGTGGAGTGGTATATTTTTTTGTAATGAAAGGTGAACAAAGCTATGTGAATTTTCCTCCTGCTAGGACACTAATTCTTGCCTTACCTAATTCTAAACTGCAAAGTGTAACAGTGAGAGAGATTAAACATAGAAACAAAAGACCAAGCAACATAGTAGTTGTTTCATTGTTTTCAGTCAAAGTATTTCTCTGAAATATTTGCAGGAACTAGATCAGAAGTTAAGGGTTTGATAATGAAATTAGCAGACGAAATTCTGTTTCATGCAGGCTGCAGGTAGAGACTAGATTAATGGATCACAATGAGTGCTTCAGCTGTTAAAGGCTGTCAATTAAATAACTCATTTTTAATTTTGCAGGTATAGTCATGCTAAGTAATTAGAAGGAGTGAGAAGACTGTTACATCTCCAAGAATGTCTGGCAATTTACATTTATAGGTCATAGGATATCATTTGTCATGCTTACTAGATGCCAAAACAGATTTTAGTGGGAATACTGATTTTGCGTTTTGACATTTGTTTTGGAAGGCAGAAAGGGAAGAGGTCACTTGTTTGATTTTATTTATTTGCAGCCACCCAGACAGATTGATTGAACTCGGCTCTGCTTCATGAAGGAGACTTCACTGCTGTCTCCTTGTGAAAAGACCCTGATTTGGCCAATGTTTTAGATGGATCTGAGTAGACTCTTATCTTTAGACCAAAAGCTGTAAAAAATTTGTATTGTATTTGAACGTAATAACAAAGAACAGAAATAACAACAACAACAAAAGTTCTGAAAATAGAATGAGTAGGAACAGGAATAAATTCCAAGTTCATAACAGACCAATTATTTTCTTTCAGGATTGCTCTTAGTTGAGAACATCTGCAATTTTTTGTATTCTTTTCTTATTTTTTTTATAATCACATCTGTGATCTGTCTGTGTGTCTTCTGCTTTCTTCTCTCACCAGTCTCACTTGTGTTTCAGACACACAGCTTGCTGAGCACTCATCCTTGGCATGTCCCACCCTGCACTCAAGGAAGTTTTTTTTTTCTTTTGTCTGAACATGCCCAATTGCAAGAGAAGGTGCAATCTCCTAAGAGGATCTGCACATTTGCCACCAATTTTGTCAATGCTTTCCTACTTCCTTTGTTTAAACTAAGTGAGAGTGCTGAACGATACTTAAATGTCAACTGTTCAGAAAAATACATTCTATCTAATTTATTTTTTTCCATTGACATGTTTCAAATCCCGGTGCCTAACTATTAGGTTTCTAAAAATCACATTTAGCTTTAAAAAAAACAAAAAAAAAGTATTCTTTGTCTTCAGGTTCCTATATAAATTTCATGCCTTGACTTTAGTTTTCACATAACCATTACATTAAAATTCATTAAAATTCCAGTTTCAAATACAATAATAGTAAAAATAATAAACTATCTTTCCCAAACTAGAAAAAGCTAACAGACTATCTTATGGCCAATAACATTGTTAGCACTTAAGTAAATTCTCATGCAACTGTTCTTGCTGCTTTCATTATGTATTCATGTATGATTTTTTTCCCCAACCTTCCACACTTGAGACCAATAAAACCAGATATTTTGTCCCAAGCTATTTTCTTGCTATAACATAATGCTTTGGAATATTGTATATATGTTCTCTAATCAAAGCAAAGGACTATTCTACCCATGCAATAAAAGGACATCTCCTTGTAAGCTAAGTAAATAGAGTCAGACGTACATGCACTAAGATAATGTAAAGAATGCTTAAATATATATTCTCACAAAAACCTAAATACTGAACTGTTGAAAGATTTGATTGTGTTTACGCCTGTTTATTACTACAATACATGACAGCCAAGTGGGAATTTTGGGGTCCATTCCTAGCTCTTTCACTTCAACTACCTGCTGTGATCTTCTGGGGTTTCTAGACAGAAATAGAGAATACAAAAATCTCATGATTTCATAAAGATTCGTGTAAAGCAAAGTGAACCTATTTGCTGGGAAATGGGAATACTAAACTTATTTAAACAGAGTTATCTGACACTTACATAGCTATACTAAGTATCTATGCACTAAGTACATCTCTGTGTAGTATGTTACTAACAGCTATATATAGACATAGTTATGGCTTCTAGTGAAACACTCCTTCAAAAGTAAGTTGTTATCACTGCACATAAAACAACTCACACTTCTGGAAAAGGGTAGGTATTTTTATGCTTGTTTTGTATTGAGTTCCATGGAACATATGGCTCTTAAAGATGGATTAACAGCTCATACATCTACTTGTTTTTACAAAGAAATCAATGTGCATTTCAAAGAATTTATGTTTAGACAGACAGATGAGGGAATATTAAGTTAAAAATCATCAAGGAAGCCATTAATACACAGACAAAGGTAAAAATTGATTCAGCTTTCTGATATTTCATCAAACACAGCATTCTGGAGTCAACAACTAAACACTACTGATTCTGATTAGACAGTTATTTCTTCTGATTCTAAATCAGCTTTTGAAGGATTTCATAATCCTGTAAGGCCATTCTTTGTCTATTGAAACATTAATCTTCTAGATATTGTTAAGCTTGCCTATTCTTACTCTGCAACAAAAATGAAGGTAGCTTACACCTGCAGATGTGAATGTGGACACTTCATTTGGCACACTAATGGTCCCATATGCCAAGCACATTTTAATATAATTATAATATGCTTCCAACATAATAAATTAGTCATGAGCCAGTATGAGATACAGAGAAGGTTCAAACACAATACATCTTACATACAGAACTAATTTCTATTAGTTCTAATTGGGTTAGCTTTTCTCTCTTTAAAATGTAAGCCTTTTAGCACTAAAGGCATAGTTCCTATCTGTTATTGTACAGAACCTTTGCAATTTTTTATTAGATGTACCTAACCCTGCAGACTGTGTTTAACTTTATCTGTGAGCAAGCACTACAGTGGGTATCAGGGTTGTGGTTATTCATCCATTCAATTACAAATCTTGCTTAAATGTGGTCCTCCTCTCCTCTGTTTCATTCTAAGGAGGGCAAGGGAAGAGGGGACTCACTTTGATATGGACCTACCCAGGAACCAAAACTCTCCAGGGTACTTGCAGTCAGAGGTACAATTCTGAATGTATCTTATGAAACTGTGATCATCCTGGAAGTGCTCTCTGCAGCTCTGTATTCACAAGACAACCTGTTTTTGTGGCATCACCTTACATGTACAGAACCAGCAAAACCTTATGCCATACAGAAAGACTTGGTACAGCTGTTGTATGTCTCTTGCCTAACACTTCCAATATGGAAATTCCCATGTAGAAAAGTTTTTAGTGTATTTTTCAAACAAGCACTTTTCTTCAGATTAGGGGCCATGATTCTTTATAATTTGCATAGGGATTGTATCCAGAGATGCCTGTCAGAATCCTATTTTATTGGACACTGTACAGACATACAATCTGTTGCCTGCGTGTATGTAAAATATAAAAACACAGTATGGGTTGGCAAGAAGGAGTTATCAGTAAAAGCAAGTGAATTACATGCCATTACTGAAGTCTCAGCTTACTCTGCTTCAATATTGTCATTCTGAAGCATGCTGTGTGCTTTCTGTATTCTACTACACACAGCAGCTTGCAAGTGCAAATATCACTCCTATTCATAACTGGCATACACGCCAGGTTTTGCATCCCTTTTCAGAATTAGAACTGTTTTAGCATAAGAACAAAAAGAACAATACGTTTATTTTTTGCAGTTTTTTGTTTTGTTTTTTTTTTTTTGGGGGGGGGGGAGAGTGGGTTGGTTTTTGGTGGTGGTGGTGCTGGAGTTTTTTGTTTTTTTCTTGTGACTTGAAGTAGTGAGAATTCCAGTTTACATTAGATTCAGACTTTTCTCTTTAAAGTGTTTAAACTTTTCTAAATTAATCTAAAAAATAAAAACATCTATACCACTAGGGAAGCCCTGTCAGAGGCAACAGATGCTAGACTTGTGCGTATTCTTCAAAAGCAATCAGTCTACTTTCAAAAACCACTTCTAAGATCTCCTCTTATGGCCAAACTACTGTATATTTCCCCCAAAGAGCTCCTTACAAGCAGCTTTTCTTCTTTGAAGTGTAGTTTCCTGTTCACAGATTAAAAATGCACTATATTGATAACAAGTTACCAGTTCTTAGTCTCTTTTGTGGGTGGTGACCACAAGTTAATGCTTGTGATCTCAGTCCATTATCAATGAAATTTAACCTTTTCACATGAAAAATCAACAGTGTTGTCACCCCTCCAAGTAACTGTATTAGAGAAGTAAAGCTTTGACATTTTCAGAAAGAACTTAATCCTTCTGAGTGTTTTGATACCTTAGATCTCCCCTGTACCCTATGAAACATTTATGAAAAATCTCATGAAAACATTTCAGCTGAAAACACCATCAAGTGCCAGCTTACAAAATATTTTGTTTATAAAAATTCTTTTTGCATAGAAACACTCTTACTATTTGTTTAACCAGATGAATCTTAAAACAGATTAAATAAATAATTAAATAAATAAAAGGTGCTTCATCTTTTCCCTTTCTGGAAAAGCATCAAACCTTTTAGGAGCTTTCTCATTGTTTGTGTTACCCAAATGTGCTAAGCCTCACATATTTTCATATTAAAATATGAGCATAAGTTTGGATTCTGTATCTCAGTTTGGATCCTAAAAGATTCTACTACAGATTCTCAGGAAAGATGGAAAATGTAAAATACGATACAAGATCGTAGCATTTTACAACTGAAGCAACTGAAGCATCCAGTTGCTTTTTTTTTTTTTTTTTTTTTTTTTTTTTTTTTTTTGTCACTGCTAATATACCATACTTACGCAAGAGAATGAAACTGCTCTATTGGGTTTATATGGCAAAATTTTGGTAGCCAGGTGGCTGCAGGGGTAACCTCTCAGAAAAGAGTCCAGAAATTGCCCCATGTTAAGTAAGAGCCAGTTCCAGCCAGCTCCAAAATGGGACCCTCTGCTGGCCAGAGCTAAGCTAACAAGCAATGTGATTGTGCCTCTGTGAGAGCATAGGCAAGGAACAGAAAAAAAATCCAGTACAAGAGCCATTGAGAGAGGTGAGTAAGCAAATGTGCAAGAAACAATCCTACAGCCCCCCAGGTGAGTGCAGCAGGAGGGCAGGAGGTGCTCCAGGCAGGCAGGCAGCAGCAGTTCCCCTGCGGGCTATGCAGGGAGAGGCCCCTGGCAGAGCAGGCTGTCCCCCTGCAGCCCATGGGTCCCCCATGGAGCAGATCTCCATGCTGCAGCCCCCCCGTGGGTGGAGGAGCCCCCGGTGGAGCAGGTGGATGTGGCCTGGAGGAGGCTGCGGCCCATGGAGAGTCCCCGCAGGAGCAGGCCCCGGGCCGGAGCTACAGCCTGTTCATTGTTGGGGCCCGTCCTCTTTAATTCTTTATTGATGATTTGGATGAGGGAATTGAATGCACCCGCAGTAAGTTTGCAAATGACACCAAGGCTTAGGGCAGAGTGGCTGGAAAGCTGTGCAGAGGAAAAGGATCTGGGGGTGTTAATCGATGCTCACCTGAACATGAGCCAGCAGCGTACACAGGTGGCCAAGAAGGCCAACAGCATCCTGGCTTGTATCAGGAATAGCATAGCCAGCAGGACCAGGGAGGTGATCGTCCCCCTGTACTCTGCTCTGGTGAGCCTGCACCTCGAATGCTGTGTTCAGCTTTGGGCCCCTCACTACAAGAAGGTCATCGAGGCTCTGGAGAGTGTAGCCACAGAAGGGCTGCAAAGCTGGTGAAGGCCCTGAAGGTCCTATGGGGAGTGGCTGAGGGAACTGGGGTTGTTTAGTCTGGAGAAGAGGAAGTTCAGGGAAGACCTTATTGCTCTCTACAACCACCTGAAAGGAAGGTGTGGGGAGCTGGGGGTCGGCCTCTTCTCACAGGTAACTAGTGATAGGACCAGAGGGAATGGCCTCAAGTTGCACCAGGGGAGATGTAGGCTGTACATTAGGAGACATTGCTTCTCAGAAAGAGTAGTCAGGCATTGGAACAGGTTGTCCAGGGAAGTGGTGGAGTCTTTGTCCCTAGGAATGTTTAAGGAAAGGTTGAACATGGTACTCAGGGACATGGTTTAGTGGGTGATGTTGGTAGTAGGGTGATGGATGGACCAGATGATCTTTGAGGTCTTTTCCAACCTTCATGATTCTATGATTCTATAAGAGGAGTCCACGCAGGAGGATGTTGGTACAGCTTGCTCCTCACAGATGGACCCTGTGGTACAGAACCATGTCGGAGCAGTTCTCTGAAGAGCTGCAGCCTGTGGGAAGCCCATGCAGGATCAGTTTGGAAAGGATGGCATCCCATAGGAGGGACCAGGGGGAGAGAGTGAGGATGAAGGAGAGGCAGATGATGAAGCGTTATGGACTGATTGCAGCCCTCATTCCCTATTCCACTGAAGGGCTTCGGGGAAGGAGGTAGATGCATGTGGGTGGGGGTATGGTGGTTTTAGTTTGCTTTTAGCTTTCACTGCTATTGTTATTTTGTTATTCAGTGGTAATAAAGTAAGTTAATCTTCCCTAAGCCATGTTTGTTTTGCCGA